>NW_027472327.1:0-37925 GCF_965638725.1 Aptenodytes patagonicus | reverse complement strand
ATAATATCAAAAGAGCATCTGATGATGCACCACATGCACAATATGGAAATGAGAACGGGGAGAACAAACTGCTCAGAATGGAGGAAGATCAGGAAACTTTTGCACTGGAAAAGGAAGGAATAGATGAAGCAGAAAAGGCAAAACGAGAAGATCTAACAGCAAGGGAAGATACTGGAATTTTTCATGACAATATAATGGCAATACAGCACCAAAGTCCTGAAGTTAATGGGGAACTCCAACAGGCTGGGTCAGTAGAAAGTAACATAGAGGAAGATGGGGAGAAAAATGCAAGCACCAGGAGGGATGATGGGGAGGAAAGTCTTCCAGTGCCTTTGGAAAGCAATATGACAGAAGTGGAAGATAGCAATGAAGAGTCTCCTCAGAGCGATGAAGGAGGTGGTGAGTACAGTCCCTCTGCACAACTGTGAGTGACTAGTGCATGCAAGTGTTACTGTATTTGCCTTTATACTAAGTCGTGGTGCAGCATGGGGAATGCAGTTGCTGGACTGTTTTCAAGCTACTAGAATACTCTTGTACTGCTGTGAGCTAAATAGTCACCCAGAATGTAACCTTGGTTAATTGTTTCTTTTCCAGTGTTTCCGGTGTAAGGCTTTGGCTATTCTTTTTTACTCCAGTAGTTGGGTTTCACACATCATGCAACTATTATAAAATCCAAACATGATTTATTACCGATAGGAGAATCTGTATGCCAGATTAGGGGACTCTGTTTATAATGTCGAAATACTGGATTCAAAAAGAACACCAAAAATTACCATGTGAATCATGGTGCAGCAGATGAAGATCAGAACTACGTCAGTTGATCCATGGTTGTGTTGCTTCACTCTGTCATGGATTTGCTGGCAAAGAGCAAATCAGTTCGCTGTGTGACACCTTGTTTTTACTGTTGATAAAATGGGCATCTTGCAGTTTCAACCTTACCTTTATGGATAACGGGCAATTTATAAAAGGTTGGCCACGTGAGCAAGGCTTTGCATTATTATATCTGGGGAATGTGTTTGTGTTTCAGTATTCAGTACACTAATCCACTTGTAACCTATGAGTGCGGCTATAGCAGAACTAACATGCTGATAGCAATGGGATCTGGATTGTTACGAGTACATGCTGTGGACAGATTTTGTCTCATCTTAGTTCAGTATATCATTACACTTGTTCAAGAGTGTCTGAATTCATTAGGCCTCTTGGGTCAGTTCAGCCAGCATATAGAGTTTGAGAGTAATATCCAGATAACTGAGGTGCCAAAGGTGTTACTTTTGCATACAATATTATGAATCGGACATAAATAAAGAGCATGTAAGAGAGACCCTGGCATTCAAATCCTTGTGGACCATAACCCTGTGAATAAATTGGAGAGAATCACGGGCAATTCCCATAGTACAATATGTAAACTGCACATTTAAGTTGTTCTGTCTCTGAACTTGCTTGTTTATATTCTTATAAGTGTCTTTAGGAGTGATGATGTTTTCTGGGAGTCTAAACGTACCTACCGTTAGAACACAGGTGCAAGTCCAGTGAAGACTGGAAGGAACTGAGAGTCATTACCAGGTGGTGGCTGTCCAGTAATTTGTGCCTGAAATCCGTTGCAGTAGAGATCCTAGAGGGTGGACGCCCACCTCACATTTGGTACCACTCATTATCCTTGCTGCCAGTCTCTGTGAACGTGTCGGAGTTAGAATGAGCGTACGCCTGAATAACTTCCCCAGAGATGCAGGCAGCTTCCTCACACCACCGCTCGAGCATGCTGGGAGGTGGAGTTGCATTCTGTTCCTTTTCCTTGGCTACTTTTAAGGAAAATTGAGGAGTTTTCTTGAATTGATAGTCTGGCATCTATACAAGGCAGTCCATTAATTTAGAATTGCAGTTTCCATTCAAACACACTTTCTTTGTTCTTGTTTTAAAATTAATGGGAGTAGTTGACGTATTTTAGGGAAGTTTTAGCTTCCATTTTTGAGGTTCTTTTAAAAGCAGTCCTGCAAAGTTTTTGTAATACATTGCAGATGAAAAGGATAATTTAGATATTACAAAAAGATTGCAATGAGCCTTCCTCAGATCCACAGAGGAAGAAGAGGCACAGAGGCTGCTGGAAGACTGTGGCTGCAGGAAGAAATAATGCGTCACAGATTGGCTCCCGTGGCTCTGAGATTAGCTGTTCAGGGACAGACTGTGGGTCCAAATTCTACCTCTGGCCTTTGGCCAGCAGCAAATGCCTAGGAAAAATAGAAGAAAAGGGCAAGAATACTGTGCTGCTTCCCCACCGTTTCTTCCCACAGCTGTAATTAGCTGGTGTCAAGGGTGGTCCCTTTTACTTATTAGGCCTAACTGGATTTTTTTTCCTTGAGTTTGACTAATCTCTTCTTGAACCCATATGAACTTTGGACACCAGCAATGCTGTGTAGCAGTAAGCTCTACTGTTCAGCTAAATGTTAGATGAAGGATTATTGCTTTTTTTTTTTTCCCCCTCAAATTTTCCATTTATGAATTTCATATCATGGTCCCTGTATGTTTTTTTAGAGAGGACAGTGAACTTCATCTCCAGTTCAACTTGAATAGCTTACACATGATTTTGGAGATCTTTATCATACTTACTGAGATAACAGGAGTGCACTAACGGACTGTTGCTATGGTTGAAATCTTCTATCAAATGGAGCTCAAGAAACTATTCTAAAACCTGTCTGAGTCATATGTAGAGGTGTTTTTGGAGGTGTATTTCTGTGTGATTGATGGAGCTAATCTGGTTAATTTCCATTTTCAGAAAAAAAAACGTTAAATGGCTTTGATTTTAACACTGATACCTCTGGGCAATGTTCTTCTATTACACTTACTGGAATTTTGTCATGACATCCTCAGATGGTGTAATTCAGAGATTGATATCAGATGAGCGTCTGTCCCTTTGTGCATAGCAAAGGGAACTCGTGGCCAATGAATGCAGACGTTTTAGTGACAAATACTAAAACAAAATTATGTTTGCTATTTCTAGGTAGGAGGCCTGCACACTCCCTCTCATCCGTCAGTACTCAGTGTAGCAGTGAAGATGACTCTCTTGCTGAAATGATGAAAGACAACGTTAAAGGCAAAGAGGAGTATAATATCAAAAGAGCATCTGATGATGCACCACATGCACAATATGGAAATGAGAACGGGGAGAACAAACTGCTCAGAATGGAGGAAGATCAGGAAACTTTTGCACTGGAAAAGGAAGGAATAGATGAAGCAGAAAAGGCAAAACGAGAAGATCTAACAGCAAGGGAAGATACTGGAATTTTTCATGACAATATAATGGCAATACAGCACCAAAGTCCTGAAGTTAATGGGGAACTCCAACAGGCTGGGTCAGTAGAAAGTAACATAGAGGAAGATGGGGAGAAAAATGCAAGCACCAGGAGGGATGATGGGGAGGAAAGTCTTCCAGTGCCTTTGGAAAGCAATATGACAGAAGTGGAAGATAGCAATGAAGAGTCTCCTCAGAGCGATGAAGGAGGTGGTGAGTACAGTCCCTCTGCACAACTGTGAGTGACTAGTGCATGCAAGTGTTACTGTATTTGCCTTTATACTAAGTCGTGGTGCAGCATGGGGAATGCAGTTGCTGGACTGTTTTCAAGCTACTAGAATACTCTTGTACTGCTGTGAGCTAAATAGTCACCCAGAATGTAACCTTGGTTAATTGTTTCTTTTCCAGTGTTTCCGGTGTAAGGCTTTGGCTATTCTTTTTTACTCCAGTAGTTGGGTTTCACACATCATGCAACTATTATAAAATCCAAACATGATTTATTACCGATAGGAGAATCTGTATGCCAGATTAGGGGACTCTGTTTATAATGTCGAAATACTGGATTCAAAAAGAACACCAAAAATTACCATGTGAATCATGGTGCAGCAGATGAAGATCAGAACTACGTCAGTTGATCCATGGTTGTGTTGCTTCACTCTGTCATGGATTTGCTGGCAAAGAGCAAATCAGTTCGCTGTGTGACACCTTGTTTTTACTGTTGATAAAATGGGCATCTTGCAGTTTCAACCTTACCTTTATGGATAACGGGCAATTTATAAAAGGTTGGCCACGTGAGCAAGGCTTTGCATTATTATATCTGGGGAATGTGTTTGTGTTTCAGTATTCAGTACACTAATCCACTTGTAACCTATGAGTGCGGCTATAGCAGAACTAACATGCTGATAGCAATGGGATCTGGATTGTTACGAGTACATGCTGTGGACAGATTTTGTCTCATCTTAGTTCAGTATATCATTACACTTGTTCAAGAGTGTCTGAATTCATTAGGCCTCTTGGGTCAGTTCAGCCAGCATATAGAGTTTGAGAGTAATATCCAGATAACTGAGGTGCCAAAGGTGTTACTTTTGCATACAATATTATGAATCGGACATAAATAAAGAGCATGTAAGAGAGACCTTGGCATTCAAATCCTTGTGGACCATAACCCTGTGAATAAATTGGAGAGAATCACGGGCAATTCCCATAGTACAATATGTAAACTGCACATTTAAGTTGTTCTGTCTCTGAACTTGCTTGTTTATATTCTTATAAGTGTCTTTAGGAGTGATGATGTTTTCTGGGAGTCTAAACGTACCTACCGTTAGAACACAGGTGCAAGTCCAGTGAAGACTGGAAGGAACTGAGAGTCATTACCAGGTGGTGGCTGTCCAGTAATTTGTGCCTGAAATCCGTTGCAGTAGAGATCCTAGAGGGTGGACGCCCACCTCACATTTGGTACCACTCATTATCCTTGCTGCCAGTCTCTGTGAACGTGTCGGAGTTAGAATGAGCGTACGCCTGAATAACTTCCCCAGAGATGCAGGCAGCTTCCTCACACCACCGCTCGAGCATGCTGGGAGGTGGAGTTGCATTCTGTTCCTTTTCCTTGGCTACTTTTAAGGAAAATTGAGGAGTTTTCTTGAATTGATAGTCTGGCATCTATACAAGGCAGTCCATTAATTTAGAATTGCAGTTTCCATTCAAACACACTTTCTTTGTTCTTGTTTTAAAATTAATGGGAGTAGTTGACGTATTTTAGGGAAGTTTTAGCTTCCATTTTTGAGGTTCTTTTAAAAGCAGTCCTGCAAAGTTTTTGTAATACATTGCAGATGAAAAGGATAATTTAGATATTACAAAAAGATTGCAATGAGCCTTCCTCAGATCCACAGAGGAAGAAGAGGCACAGAGGCTGCTGGAAGACTGTGGCTGCAGGAAGAAATAATGCGTCACAGATTGGCTCCCGTGGCTCTGAGATTAGCTGTTCAGGGACAGACTGTGGGTCCAAATTCTACCTCTGGCCTTTGGCCAGCAGCAAATGCCTAGGAAAAATAGAAGAAAAGGGCAAGAATACTGTGCTGCTTCCCCACCGTTTCTTCCCACAGCTGTAATTAGCTGGTGTCAAGGGTGGTCCCTTTTACTTATTAGGCCTAACTGGATTTTTTTTCCTTGAGTTTGACTAATCTCTTCTTGAACCCATATGAACTTTGGACACCAGCAATGCTGTGTAGCAGTAAGCTCTACTGTTCAGCTAAATGTTAGATGAAGGATTATTGCTTTTTTTTTTTTCCCCCTCAAATTTTCCATTTATGAATTTCATATCATGGTCCCTGTATGTTTTTTTAGAGAGGACAGTGAACTTCATCTCCAGTTCAACTTGAATAGCTTACACATGATTTTGGAGATCTTTATCATACTTACTGAGATAACAGGAGTGCACTAACGGACTGTTGCTATGGTTGAAATCTTCTATCAAATGGAGCTCAAGAAACTATTCTAAAACCTGTCTGAGTCATATGTAGAGGTGTTTTTGGAGGTGTATTTCTGTGTGATTGATGGAGCTAATCTGGTTAATTTCCATTTTCAGAAAAAAAAAACGTTAAATGGCTTTGATTTTAACACTGATACCTCTGGGCAATGTTCTTCTATTACACTTACTGGAATTTTGTCATGACATCCTCAGATGGTGTAATTCAGAGATTGATATCAGATGAGCGTCTGTCCCTTTGTGCATAGCAAAGGGAACTCGTGGCCAATGAATGCAGACGTTTTAGTGACAAATACTAAAACAAAATTATGTTTGCTATTTCTAGGTAGGAGGCCTGCACACTCCCTCTCATCCGTCAGTACTCAGTGTAGCAGTGAAGATGACTCTCTTGCTGAAATGATGAAAGACAACGTTAAAGGCAAAGAGGAGTATAATATCAAAAGAGCATCTGATGATGCACCACATGCACAATATGGAAATGAGAACGGGGAGAACAAACTGCTCAGAATGGAGGAAGATCAGGAAACTTTTGCACTGGAAAAGGAAGGAATAGATGAAGCAGAAAAGGCAAAACGAGAAGATCTAACAGCAAGGGAAGATACTGGAATTTTTCATGACAATATAATGGCAATACAGCACCAAAGTCCTGAAGTTAATGGGGAACTCCAACAGGCTGGGTCAGTAGAAAGTAACATAGAGGAAGATGGGGAGAAAAATGCAAGCACCAGGAGGGATGATGGGGAGGAAAGTCTTCCAGTGCCTTTGGAAAGCAATATGACAGAAGTGGAAGATAGCAATGAAGAGTCTCCTCAGAGCGATGAAGGAGGTGGTGAGTACAGTCCCTCTGCACAACTGTGAGTGACTAGTGCATGCAAGTGTTACTGTATTTGCCTTTATACTAAGTCGTGGTGCAGCATGGGGAATGCAGTTGCTGGACTGTTTTCAAGCTACTAGAATACTCTTGTACTGCTGTGAGCTAAATAGTCACCCAGAATGTAACCTTGGTTAATTGTTTCTTTTCCAGTGTTTCCGGTGTAAGGCTTTGGCTATTCTTTTTTACTCCAGTAGTTGGGTTTCACACATCATGCAACTATTATAAAATCCAAACATGATTTATTACCGATAGGAGAATCTGTATGCCAGATTAGGGGACTCTGTTTATAATGTCGAAATACTGGATTCAAAAAGAACACCAAAAATTACCATGTGAATCATGGTGCAGCAGATGAAGATCAGAACTACGTCAGTTGATCCATGGTTGTGTTGCTTCACTCTGTCATGGATTTGCTGGCAAAGAGCAAATCAGTTCGCTGTGTGACACCTTGTTTTTACTGTTGATAAAATGGGCATCTTGCAGTTTCAACCTTACCTTTATGGATAACGGGCAATTTATAAAAGGTTGGCCACGTGAGCAAGGCTTTGCATTATTATATCTGGGGAATGTGTTTGTGTTTCAGTATTCAGTACACTAATCCACTTGTAACCTATGAGTGCGGCTATAGCAGAACTAACATGCTGATAGCAATGGGATCTGGATTGTTACGAGTACATGCTGTGGACAGATTTTGTCTCATCTTAGTTCAGTATATCATTACACTTGTTCAAGAGTGTCTGAATTCATTAGGCCTCTTGGGTCAGTTCAGCCAGCATATAGAGTTTGAGAGTAATATCCAGATAACTGAGGTGCCAAAGGTGTTACTTTTGCATACAATATTATGAATCGGACATAAATAAAGAGCATGTAAGAGAGACCCTGGCATTCAAATCCTTGTGGACCATAACCCTGTGAATAAATTGGAGAGAATCACGGGCAATTCCCATAGTACAATATGTAAACTGCACATTTAAGTTGTTCTGTCTCTGAACTTGCTTGTTTATATTCTTATAAGTGTCTTTAGGAGTGATGATGTTTTCTGGGAGTCTAAACGTACCTACCGTTAGAACACAGGTGCAAGTCCAGTGAAGACTGGAAGGAACTGAGAGTCATTACCAGGTGGTGGCTGTCCAGTAATTTGTGCCTGAAATCCGTTGCAGTAGAGATCCTAGAGGGTGGACGCCCACCTCACATTTGGTACCACTCATTATCCTTGCTGCCAGTCTCTGTGAACGTGTCGGAGTTAGAATGAGCGTACGCCTGAATAACTTCCCCAGAGATGCAGGCAGCTTCCTCACACCACCGCTCGAGCATGCTGGGAGGTGGAGTTGCATTCTGTTCCTTTTCCTTGGCTACTTTTAAGGAAAATTGAGGAGTTTTCTTGAATTGATAGTCTGGCATCTATACAAGGCAGTCCATTAATTTAGAATTGCAGTTTCCATTCAAACACACTTTCTTTGTTCTTGTTTTAAAATTAATGGGAGTAGTTGACGTATTTTAGGGAAGTTTTAGCTTCCATTTTTGAGGTTCTTTTAAAAGCAGTCCTGCAAAGTTTTTGTAATACATTGCAGATGAAAAGGATAATTTAGATATTACAAAAAGATTGCAATGAGCCTTCCTCAGATCCACAGAGGAAGAAGAGGCATAGAGGCTGCTGGAAGACTGTGGCTGCAGGAAGAAATAATGCGTCACAGATTGGCTCCCGTGGCTCTGAGATTAGCTGTTCAGGGACAGACTGTGGGTCCAAATTCTACCTCTGGCCTTTGGCCAGCAGCAAATGCCTAGGAAAAATAGAAGAAAAGGGCAAGAATACTGTGCTGCTTCCCCACCGTTTCTTCCCACAGCTGTAATTAGCTGGTGTCAAGGGTGGTCCCTTTTACTTATTAGGCCTAACTGGATTTTTTTTCCTTGAGTTTGACTAATCTCTTCTTGAACCCATATGAACTTTGGACACCAGCAATGCTGTGTAGCAGTAAGCTCTACTGTTCAGCTAAATGTTAGATGAAGGATTATTGCTTTTTTTTTTTTCCCCCTCAAATTTTCCATTTATGAATTTCATATCATGGTCCCTGTATGTTTTTTTAGAGAGGACAGTGAACTTCATCTCCAGTTCAACTTGAATAGCTTACACATGATTTTGGAGATCTTTATCATACTTACTGAGATAACAGGAGTGCACTAACGGACTGTTGCTATGGTTGAAATCTTCTATCAAATGGAGCTCAAGAAACTATTCTAAAACCTGTCTGAGTCATATGTAGAGGTGTTTTTGGAGGTGTATTTCTGTGTGATTGATGGAGCTAATCTGGTTAATTTCCATTTTCAGAAAAAAAAAACGTTAAATGGCTTTGATTTTAACACTGATACCTCTGGGCAATGTTCTTCTATTACACTTACTGGAATTTTGTCATGACATCCTCAGATGGTGTAATTCAGAGATTGATATCAGATGAGCGTCTGTCCCTTTGTGCATAGCAAAGGGAACTCGTGGCCAATGAATGCAGACGTTTTAGTGACAAATACTAAAACAAAATTATGTTTGCTATTTCTAGGTAGGAGGCCTGCACACTCCCTCTCATCCGTCAGTACTCAGTGTAGCAGTGAAGATGACTCTCTTGCTGAAATGATGAAAGACAACGTTAAAGGCAAAGAGGAGTATAATATCAAAAGAGCATCTGATGATGCACCACATGCACAATATGGAAATGAGAACGGGGAGAACAAACTGCTCAGAATGGAGGAAGATCAGGAAACTTTTGCACTGGAAAAGGAAGGAATAGATGAAGCAGAAAAGGCAAAACGAGAAGATCTAACAGCAAGGGAAGATACTGGAATTTTTCATGACAATATAATGGCAATACAGCACCAAAGTCCTGAAGTTAATGGGGAACTCCAACAGGCTGGGTCAGTAGAAAGTAACATAGAGGAAGATGGGGAGAAAAATGCAAGCACCAGGAGGGATGATGGGGAGGAAAGTCTTCCAGTGCCTTTGGAAAGCAATATGACAGAAGTGGAAGATAGCAATGAAGAGTCTCCTCAGAGCGATGAAGGAGGTGGTGAGTACAGTCCCTCTGCACAACTGTGAGTGACTAGTGCATGCAAGTGTTACTGTATTTGCCTTTATACTAAGTCGTGGTGCAGCATGGGGAATGCAGTTGCTGGACTGTTTTCAAGCTACTAGAATACTCTTGTACTGCTGTGAGCTAAATAGTCACCCAGAATGTAACCTTGGTTAATTGTTTCTTTTCCAGTGTTTCCGGTGTAAGGCTTTGGCTATTCTTTTTTACTCCAGTAGTTGGGTTTCACACATCATGCAACTATTATAAAATCCAAACATGATTTATTACCGATAGGAGAATCTGTATGCCAGATTAGGGGACTCTGTTTATAATGTCGAAATACTGGATTCAAAAAGAACACCAAAAATTACCATGTGAATCATGGTGCAGCAGATGAAGATCAGAACTACGTCAGTTGATCCATGGTTGTGTTGCTTCACTCTGTCATGGATTTGCTGGCAAAGAGCAAATCAGTTCGCTGTGTGACACCTTGTTTTTACTGTTGATAAAATGGGCATCTTGCAGTTTCAACCTTACCTTTATGGATAACGGGCAATTTATAAAAGGTTGGCCACGTGAGCAAGGCTTTGCATTATTATATCTGGGGAATGTGTTTGTGTTTCAGTATTCAGTACACTAATCCACTTGTAACCTATGAGTGCGGCTATAGCAGAACTAACATGCTGATAGCAATGGGATCTGGATTGTTACGAGTACATGCTGTGGACAGATTTTGTCTCATCTTAGTTCAGTATATCATTACACTTGTTCAAGAGTGTCTGAATTCATTAGGCCTCTTGGGTCAGTTCAGCCAGCATATAGAGTTTGAGAGTAATATCCAGATAACTGAGGTGCCAAAGGTGTTACTTTTGCATACAATATTATGAATCGGACATAAATAAAGAGCATGTAAGAGAGACCTTGGCATTCAAATCCTTGTGGACCATAACCCTGTGAATAAATTGGAGAGAATCACGGGCAATTCCCATAGTACAATATGTAAACTGCACATTTAAGTTGTTCTGTCTCTGAACTTGCTTGTTTATATTCTTATAAGTGTCTTTAGGAGTGATGATGTTTTCTGGGAGTCTAAACGTACCTACCGTTAGAACACAGGTGCAAGTCCAGTGAAGACTGGAAGGAACTGAGAGTCATTACCAGGTGGTGGCTGTCCAGTAATTTGTGCCTGAAATCCGTTGCAGTAGAGATCCTAGAGGGTGGACGCCCACCTCACATTTGGTACCACTCATTATCCTTGCTGCCAGTCTCTGTGAACGTGTCGGAGTTAGAATGAGCGTACGCCTGAATAACTTCCCCAGAGATGCAGGCAGCTTCCTCACACCACCGCTCGAGCATGCTGGGAGGTGGAGTTGCATTCTGTTCCTTTTCCTTGGCTACTTTTAAGGAAAATTGAGGAGTTTTCTTGAATTGATAGTCTGGCATCTATACAAGGCAGTCCATTAATTTAGAATTGCAGTTTCCATTCAAACACACTTTCTTTGTTCTTGTTTTAAAATTAATGGGAGTAGTTGACGTATTTTAGGGAAGTTTTAGCTTCCATTTTTGAGGTTCTTTTAAAAGCAGTCCTGCAAAGTTTTTGTAATACATTGCAGATGAAAAGGATAATTTAGATATTACAAAAAGATTGCAATGAGCCTTCCTCAGATCCACAGAGGAAGAAGAGGCATAGAGGCTGCTGGAAGACTGTGGCTGCAGGAAGAAATAATGCGTCACAGATTGGCTCCCGTGGCTCTGAGATTAGCTGTTCAGGGACAGACTGTGGGTCCAAATTCTACCTCTGGCCTTTGGCCAGCAGCAAATGCCTAGGAAAAATAGAAGAAAAGGGCAAGAATACTGTGCTGCTTCCCCACCGTTTCTTCCCACAGCTGTAATTAGCTGGTGTCAAGGGTGGTCCCTTTTACTTATTAGGCCTAACTGGATTTTTTTTCCTTGAGTTTGACTAATCTCTTCTTGAACCCATATGAACTTTGGACACCAGCAATGCTGTGTAGCAGTAAGCTCTACTGTTCAGCTAAATGTTAGATGAAGGATTATTGCTTTTTTTTTTTTCCCCCTCAAATTTTCCATTTATGAATTTCATATCATGGTCCCTGTATGTTTTTTTAGAGAGGACAGTGAACTTCATCTCCAGTTCAACTTGAATAGCTTACACATGATTTTGGAGATCTTTATCATACTTACTGAGATAACAGGAGTGCACTAACGGACTGTTGCTATGGTTGAAATCTTCTATCAAATGGAGCTCAAGAAACTATTCTAAAACCTGTCTGAGTCATATGTAGAGGTGTTTTTGGAGGTGTATTTCTGTGTGATTGATGGAGCTAATCTGGTTAATTTCCATTTTCAGAAAAAAAAAACGTTAAATGGCTTTGATTTTAACACTGATACCTCTGGGCAATGTTCTTCTATTACACTTACTGGAATTTTGTCATGACATCCTCAGATGGTGTAATTCAGAGATTGATATCAGATGAGCGTCTGTCCCTTTGTGCATAGCAAAGGGAACTCGTGGCCAATGAATGCAGACGTTTTAGTGACAAATACTAAAACAAAATTATGTTTGCTATTTCTAGGTAGGAGGCCTGCACACTCCCTCTCATCCGTCAGTACTCAGTGTAGCAGTGAAGATGACTCTCTTGCTGAAATGATGAAAGACAACGTTAAAGGCAAAGAGGAGTATAATATCAAAAGAGCATCTGATGATGCACCACATGCACAATATGGAAATGAGAACGGGGAGAACAAACTGCTCAGAATGGAGGAAGATCAGGAAACTTTTGCACTGGAAAAGGAAGGAATAGATGAAGCAGAAAAGGCAAAACGAGAAGATCTAACAGCAAGGGAAGATACTGGAATTTTTCATGACAATATAATGGCAATACAGCACCAAAGTCCTGAAGTTAATGGGGAACTCCAACAGGCTGGGTCAGTAGAAAGTAACATAGAGGAAGATGGGGAGAAAAATGCAAGCACCAGGAGGGATGATGGGGAGGAAAGTCTTCCAGTGCCTTTGGAAAGCAATATGACAGAAGTGGAAGATAGCAATGAAGAGTCTCCTCAGAGCGATGAAGGAGGTGGTGAGTACAGTCCCTCTGCACAACTGTGAGTGACTAGTGCATGCAAGTGTTACTGTATTTGCCTTTATACTAAGTCGTGGTGCAGCATGGGGAATGCAGTTGCTGGACTGTTTTCAAGCTACTAGAATACTCTTGTACTGCTGTGAGCTAAATAGTCACCCAGAATGTAACCTTGGTTAATTGTTTCTTTTCCAGTGTTTCCGGTGTAAGGCTTTGGCTATTCTTTTTTACTCCAGTAGTTGGGTTTCACACATCATGCAACTATTATAAAATCCAAACATGATTTATTACCGATAGGAGAATCTGTATGCCAGATTAGGGGACTCTGTTTATAATGTCGAAATACTGGATTCAAAAAGAACACCAAAAATTACCATGTGAATCATGGTGCAGCAAATGAAGATCAGAACTACGTCAGTTGATCCATGGTTGTGTTGCTTCACTCTGTCATGGATTTGCTGGCAAAGAGCAAATCAGTTCGCTGTGTGACACCTTGTTTTTACTGTTGATAAAATGGGCATCTTGCAGTTTCAACCTTACCTTTATGGATAACGGGCAATTTATAAAAGGTTGGCCACGTGAGCAAGGCTTTGCATTATTATATCTGGGGAATGTGTTTGTGTTTCAGTATTCAGTACACTAATCCACTTGTAACCTATGAGTGCGGCTATAGCAGAACTAACATGCTGATAGCAATGGGATCTGGATTGTTACGAGTACATGCTGTGGACAGATTTTGTCTCATCTTAGTTCAGTATATCATTACACTTGTTCAAGAGTGTCTGAATTCATTAGGCCTCTTGGGTCAGTTCAGCCAGCATATAGAGTTTGAGAGTAATATCCAGATAACTGAGGTGCCAAAGGTGTTACTTTTGCATACAATATTATGAATCGGACATAAATAAAGAGCATGTAAGAGAGACCCTGGCATTCAAATCCTTGTGGACCATAACCCTGTGAATAAATTGGAGAGAATCACGGGCAATTCCCATAGTACAATATGTAAACTGCACATTTAAGTTGTTCTGTCTCTGAACTTGCTTGTTTATATTCTTATAAGTGTCTTTAGGAGTGATGATGTTTTCTGGGAGTCTAAACGTACCTACCGTTAGAACACAGGTGCAAGTCCAGTGAAGACTGGAAGGAACTGAGAGTCATTACCAGGTGGTGGCTGTCCAGTAATTTGTGCCTGAAATCCGTTGCAGTAGAGATCCTAGAGGGTGGACGCCCACCTCACATTTGGTACCACTCATTATCCTTGCTGCCAGTCTCTGTGAACGTGTCGGAGTTAGAATGAGCGTACGCCTGAATAACTTCCCCAGAGATGCAGGCAGCTTCCTCACACCACCGCTCGAGCATGCTGGGAGGTGGAGTTGCATTCTGTTCCTTTTCCTTGGCTACTTTTAAGGAAAATTGAGGAGTTTTCTTGAATTGATAGTCTGGCATCTATACAAGGCAGTCCATTAATTTAGAATTGCAGTTTCCATTCAAACACACTTTCTTTGTTCTTGTTTTAAAATTAATGGGAGTATTTGACGTATTTTAGGGAAGTTTTAGCTTCCATTTTTGAGGTTCTTTTAAAAGCAGTCCTGCAAAGTTTTTGTAATACATTGCAGATGAAAAGGATAATTTAGATATTACAAAAAGATTGCAATGAGCCTTCCTCAGATCCACAGAGGAAGAAGAGGCACAGAGGCTGCTGGAAGACTGTGGCTGCAGGAAGAAATAATGCGTCACAGATTGGCTCCCGTGGCTCTGAGATTAGCTGTTCAGGGACAGACTGTGGGTCCAAATTCTACCTCTGGCCTTTGGCCAGCAGCAAATGCCTAGGAAAAATAGAAGAAAAGGGCAAGAATACTGTGCTGCTTCCCCACCGTTTCTTCCCACAGCTGTAATTAGCTGGTGTCAAGGGTGGTCCCTTTTACTTATTAGGCCTAACTGGATTTTTTTTCCTTGAGTTTGACTAATCTCTTCTTGAACCCATATGAACTTTGGACACCAGCAATGCTGTGTAGCAGTAAGCTCTACTGTTCAGCTAAATGTTAGATGAAGGATTATTGCTTTTTTTTTTTCCCCCCTCAAATTTTCCATTTATGAATTTCATATCATGGTCCCTGTATGTTTTTTTAGAGAGGACAGTGAACTTCATCTCCAGTTCAACTTGAATAGCTTACACATGATTTTGGAGATCTTTATCATACTTACTGAGATAACAGGAGTGCACTAACGGACTGTTGCTATGGTTGAAATCTTCTATCAAATGGAGCTCAAGAAACTATTCTAAAACCTGTCTGAGTCATATGTAGAGGTGTTTTTGGAGGTGTATTTCTGTGTGATTGATGGAGCTAATCTGGTTAATTTCCATTTTCAGAAAAAAAAACGTTAAATGGCTTTGATTTTAACACTGATACCTCTGGGCAATGTTCTTCTATTACACTTACTGGAATTTTGTCATGACATCCTCAGATGGTGTAATTCAGAGATTGATATCAGATGAGCGTCTGTCCCTTTGTGCATAGCAAAGGGAACTCGTGGCCAATGAATGCAGACGTTTTAGTGACAAATACTAAAACAAAATTATGTTTGCTATTTCTAGGTAGGAGGCCTGCACACTCCCTCTCATCCGTCAGTACTCAGTGTAGCAGTGAAGATGACTCTCTTGCTGAAATGATGAAAGACAACGTTAAAGGCAAAGAGGAGTATAATATCAAAAGAGCATCT
Organism: Aptenodytes patagonicus; assembly: GCF_965638725.1. NCBI lineage: Eukaryota > Metazoa > Chordata > Aves > Sphenisciformes > Spheniscidae > Aptenodytes > Aptenodytes patagonicus. The sequence continues at coordinate 22,402 of NW_027472327.1, read as the reverse complement.
GATGATGCACCACATGCACAATATGGAAATGAGAACGGGGAGAACAAACTGCTCAGAATGGAGGAAGATCAGGAAACTTTTGCACTGGAAAAGGAAGGAATAGATGAAGCAGAAAAGGCAAAACGAGAAGATCTAACAGCAAGGGAAGATACTGGAATTTTTCATGACAATATAATGGCAATACAGCACCAAAGTCCTGAAGTTAATGGGGAACTCCAACAGGCTGGGTCAGTAGAAAGTAACATAGAGGAAGATGGGGAGAAAAATGCAAGCACCAGGAGGGATGATGGGGAGGAAAGTCTTCCAGTGCCTTTGGAAAGCAATATGACAGAAGTGGAAGATAGCAATGAAGAGTCTCCTCAGAGCGATGAAGGAGGTGGTGAGTACAGTCCCTCTGCACAACTGTGAGTGACTAGTGCATGCAAGTGTTACTGTATTTGCCTTTATACTAAGTCGTGGTGCAGCATGGGGAATGCAGTTGCTGGACTGTTTTCAAGCTACTAGAATACTCTTGTACTGCTGTGAGCTAAATAGTCACCCAGAATGTAACCTTGGTTAATTGTTTCTTTTCCAGTGTTTCCGGTGTAAGGCTTTGGCTATTCTTTTTTACTCCAGTAGTTGGGTTTCACACATCATGCAACTATTATAAAATCCAAACATGATTTATTACCGATAGGAGAATCTGTATGCCAGATTAGGGGACTCTGTTTATAATGTCGAAATACTGGATTCAAAAAGAACACCAAAAATTACCATGTGAATCATGGTGCAGCAGATGAAGATCAGAACTACGTCAGTTGATCCATGGTTGTGTTGCTTCACTCTGTCATGGATTTGCTGGCAAAGAGCAAATCAGTTCGCTGTGTGACACCTTGTTTTTACTGTTGATAAAATGGGCATCTTGCAGTTTCAACCTTACCTTTATGGATAACGGGCAATTTATAAAAGGTTGGCCACGTGAGCAAGGCTTTGCATTATTATATCTGGGGAATGTGTTTGTGTTTCAGTATTCAGTACACTAATCCACTTGTAACCTATGAGTGCGGCTATAGCAGAACTAACATGCTGATAGCAATGGGATCTGGATTGTTACGAGTACATGCTGTGGACAGATTTTGTCTCATCTTAGTTCAGTATATCATTACACTTGTTCAAGAGTGTCTGAATTCATTAGGCCTCTTGGGTCAGTTCAGCCAGCATATAGAGTTTGAGAGTAATATCCAGATAACTGAGGTGCCAAAGGTGTTACTTTTGCATACAATATTATGAATCGGACATAAATAAAGAGCATGTAAGAGAGACCCTGGCATTCAAATCCTTGTGGACCATAACCCTGTGAATAAATTGGAGAGAATCACGGGCAATTCCCATAGTACAATATGTAAACTGCACATTTAAGTTGTTCTGTCTCTGAACTTGCTTGTTTATATTCTTATAAGTGTCTTTAGGAGTGATGATGTTTTCTGGGAGTCTAAACGTACCTACCGTTAGAACACAGGTGCAAGTCCAGTGAAGACTGGAAGGAACTGAGAGTCATTACCAGGTGGTGGCTGTCCAGTAATTTGTGCCTGAAATCCGTTGCAGTAGAGATCCTAGAGGGTGGACGCCCACCTCACATTTGGTACCACTCATTATCCTTGCTGCCAGTCTCTGTGAACGTGTCGGAGTTAGAATGAGCGTACGCCTGAATAACTTCCCCAGAGATGCAGGCAGCTTCCTCACACCACCGCTCGAGCATGCTGGGAGGTGGAGTTGCATTCTGTTCCTTTTCCTTGGCTACTTTTAAGGAAAATTGAGGAGTTTTCTTGAATTGATAGTCTGGCATCTATACAAGGCAGTCCATTAATTTAGAATTGCAGTTTCCATTCAAACACACTTTCTTTGTTCTTGTTTTAAAATTAATGGGAGTATTTGACGTATTTTAGGGAAGTTTTAGCTTCCATTTTTGAGGTTCTTTTAAAAGCAGTCCTGCAAAGTTTTTGTAATACATTGCAGATGAAAAGGATAATTTAGATATTACAAAAAGATTGCAATGAGCCTTCCTCAGATCCACAGAGGAAGAAGAGGCACAGAGGCTGCTGGAAGACTGTGGCTGCAGGAAGAAATAATGCGTCACAGATTGGCTCCCGTGGCTCTGAGATTAGCTGTTCAGGGACAGACTGTGGGTCCAAATTCTACCTCTGGCCTTTGGCCAGCAGCAAATGCCTAGGAAAAATAGAAGAAAAGGGCAAGAATACTGTGCTGCTTCCCCACCGTTTCTTCCCACAGCTGTAATTAGCTGGTGTCAAGGGTGGTCCCTTTTACTTATTAGGCCTAACTGGATTTTTTTTCCTTGAGTTTGACTAATCTCTTCTTGAACCCATATGAACTTTGGACACCAGCAATGCTGTGTAGCAGTAAGCTCTACTGTTCAGCTAAATGTTAGATGAAGGATTATTGCTTTTTTTTTTTTCCCCCTCAAATTTTCCATTTATGAATTTCATATCATGGTCCCTGTATGTTTTTTTAGAGAGGACAGTGAACTTCATCTCCAGTTCAACTTGAATAGCTTACACATGATTTTGGAGATCTTTATCATACTTACTGAGATAACAGGAGTGCACTAACGGACTGTTGCTATGGTTGAAATCTTCTATCAAATGGAGCTCAAGAAACTATTCTAAAACCTGTCTGAGTCATATGTAGAGGTGTTTTTGGAGGTGTATTTCTGTGTGATTGATGGAGCTAATCTGGTTAATTTCCATTTTCAGAAAAAAAAACGTTAAATGGCTTTGATTTTAACACTGATACCTCTGGGCAATGTTCTTCTATTACACTTACTGGAATTTTGTCATGACATCCTCAGATGGTGTAATTCAGAGATTGATATCAGATGAGCGTCTGTCCCTTTGTGCATAGCAAAGGGAACTCGTGGCCAATGAATGCAGACGTTTTAGTGACAAATACTAAAACAAAATTATGTTTGCTATTTCTAGGTAGGAGGCCTGCACACTCCCTCTCATCCGTCAGTACTCAGTGTAGCAGTGAAGATGACTCTCTTGCTGAAATGATGAAAGACAACGTTAAAGGCAAAGAGGAGTATAATATCAAAAGAGCATCTGATGATGCACCACATGCACAATATGGAAATGAGAACGGGGAGAACAAACTGCTCAGAATGGAGGAAGATCAGGAAACTTTTGCACTGGAAAAGGAAGGAATAGATGAAGCAGAAAAGGCAAAACGAGAAGATCTAACAGCAAGGGAAGATACTGGAATTTTTCATGACAATATAATGGCAATACAGCACCAAAGTCCTGAAGTTAATGGGGAACTCCAACAGGCTGGGTCAGTAGAAAGTAACATAGAGGAAGATGGGGAGAAAAATGCAAGCACCAGGAGGGATGATGGGGAGGAAAGTCTTCCAGTGCCTTTGGAAAGCAATATGACAGAAGTGGAAGATAGCAATGAAGAGTCTCCTCAGAGCGATGAAGGAGGTGGTGAGTACAGTCCCTCTGCACAACTGTGAGTGACTAGTGCATGCAAGTGTTACTGTATTTGCCTTTATACTAAGTCGTGGTGCAGCATGGGGAATGCAGTTGCTGGACTGTTTTCAAGCTACTAGAATACTCTTGTACTGCTGTGAGCTAAATAGTCACCCAGAATGTAACCTTGGTTAATTGTTTCTTTTCCAGTGTTTCCGGTGTAAGGCTTTGGCTATTCTTTTTTACTCCAGTAGTTGGGTTTCACACATCATGCAACTATTATAAAATCCAAACATGATTTATTACCGATAGGAGAATCTGTATGCCAGATTAGGGGACTCTGTTTATAATGTCGAAATACTGGATTCAAAAAGAACACCAAAAATTACCATGTGAATCATGGTGCAGCAGATGAAGATCAGAACTACGTCAGTTGATCCATGGTTGTGTTGCTTCACTCTGTCATGGATTTGCTGGCAAAGAGCAAATCAGTTCGCTGTGTGACACCTTGTTTTTACTGTTGATAAAATGGGCATCTTGCAGTTTCAACCTTACCTTTATGGATAACGGGCAATTTATAAAAGGTTGGCCACGTGAGCAAGGCTTTGCATTATTATATCTGGGGAATGTGTTTGTGTTTCAGTATTCAGTACACTAATCCACTTGTAACCTATGAGTGCGGCTATAGCAGAACTAACATGCTGATAGCAATGGGATCTGGATTGTTACGAGTACATGCTGTGGACAGATTTTGTCTCATCTTAGTTCAGTATATCATTACACTTGTTCAAGAGTGTCTGAATTCATTAGGCCTCTTGGGTCAGTTCAGCCAGCATATAGAGTTTGAGAGTAATATCCAGATAACTGAGGTGCCAAAGGTGTTACTTTTGCATACAATATTATGAATCGGACATAAATAAAGAGCATGTAAGAGAGACCCTGGCATTCAAATCCTTGTGGACCATAACCCTGTGAATAAATTGGAGAGAATCACGGGCAATTCCCATAGTACAATATGTAAACTGCACATTTAAGTTGTTCTGTCTCTGAACTTGCTTGTTTATATTCTTATAAGTGTCTTTAGGAGTGATGATGTTTTCTGGGAGTCTAAACGTACCTACCGTTAGAACACAGGTGCAAGTCCAGTGAAGACTGGAAGGAACTGAGAGTCATTACCAGGTGGTGGCTGTCCAGTAATTTGTGCCTGAAATCCGTTGCAGTAGAGATCCTAGAGGGTGGACGCCCACCTCACATTTGGTACCACTCATTATCCTTGCTGCCAGTCTCTGTGAACGTGTCGGAGTTAGAATGAGCGTACGCCTGAATAACTTCCCCAGAGATGCAGGCAGCTTCCTCACACCACCGCTCGAGCATGCTGGGAGGTGGAGTTGCATTCTGTTCCTTTTCCTTGGCTACTTTTAAGGAAAATTGAGGAGTTTTCTTGAATTGATAGTCTGGCATCTATACAAGGCAGTCCATTAATTTAGAATTGCAGTTTCCATTCAAACACACTTTCTTTGTTCTTGTTTTAAAATTAATGGGAGTAGTTGACGTATTTTAGGGAAGTTTTAGCTTCCATTTTTGAGGTTCTTTTAAAAGCAGTCCTGCAAAGTTTTTGTAATACATTGCAGATGAAAAGGATAATTTAGATATTACAAAAAGATTGCAATGAGCCTTCCTCAGATCCACAGAGGAAGAAGAGGCATAGAGGCTGCTGGAAGACTGTGGCTGCAGGAAGAAATAATGCGTCACAGATTGGCTCCCGTGGCTCTGAGATTAGCTGTTCAGGGACAGACTGTGGGTCCAAATTCTACCTCTGGCCTTTGGCCAGCAGCAAATGCCTAGGAAAAATAGAAGAAAAGGGCAAGAATACTGTGCTGCTTCCCCACCGTTTCTTCCCACAGCTGTAATTAGCTGGTGTCAAGGGTGGTCCCTTTTACTTATTAGGCCTAACTGGATTTTTTTTCCTTGAGTTTGACTAATCTCTTCTTGAACCCATATGAACTTTGGACACCAGCAATGCTGTGTAGCAGTAAGCTCTACTGTTCAGCTAAATGTTAGATGAAGGATTATTGCTTTTTTTTTTTTCCCCCTCAAATTTTCCATTTATGAATTTCATATCATGGTCCCTGTATGTTTTTTTAGAGAGGACAGTGAACTTCATCTCCAGTTCAACTTGAATAGCTTACACATGATTTTGGAGATCTTTATCATACTTACTGAGATAACAGGAGTGCACTAACGGACTGTTGCTATGGTTGAAATCTTCTATCAAATGGAGCTCAAGAAACTATTCTAAAACCTGTCTGAGTCATATGTAGAGGTGTTTTTGGAGGTGTATTTCTGTGTGATTGATGGAGCTAATCTGGTTAATTTCCATTTTCAGAAAAAAAAACGTTAAATGGCTTTGATTTTAACACTGATACCTCTGGGCAATGTTCTTCTATTACACTTACTGGAATTTTGTCATGACATCCTCAGATGGTGTAATTCAGAGATTGATATCAGATGAGCGTCTGTCCCTTTGTGCATAGCAAAGGGAACTCGTGGCCAATGAATGCAGACGTTTTAGTGACAAATACTAAAACAAAATTATGTTTGCTATTTCTAGGTAGGAGGCCTGCACACTCCCTCTCATCCGTCAGTACTCAGTGTAGCAGTGAAGATGACTCTCTTGCTGAAATGATGAAAGACAACGTTAAAGGCAAAGAGGAGTATAATATCAAAAGAGCATCTGATGATGCACCACATGCACAATATGGAAATGAGAACGGGGAGAACAAACTGCTCAGAATGGAGGAAGATCAGGAAACTTTTGCACTGGAAAAGGAAGGAATAGATGAAGCAGAAAAGGCAAAACGAGAAGATCTAACAGCAAGGGAAGATACTGGAATTTTTCATGACAATATAATGGCAATACAGCACCAAAGTCCTGAAGTTAATGGGGAACTCCAACAGGCTGGGTCAGTAGAAAGTAACATAGAGGAAGATGGGGAGAAAAATGCAAGCACCAGGAGGGATGATGGGGAGGAAAGTCTTCCAGTGCCTTTGGAAAGCAATATGACAGAAGTGGAAGATAGCAATGAAGAGTCTCCTCAGAGCGATGAAGGAGGTGGTGAGTACAGTCCCTCTGCACAACTGTGAGTGACTAGTGCATGCAAGTGTTACTGTATTTGCCTTTATACTAAGTCGTGGTGCAGCATGGGGAATGCAGTTGCTGGACTGTTTTCAAGCTACTAGAATACTCTTGTACTGCTGTGAGCTAAATAGTCACCCAGAATGTAACCTTGGTTAATTGTTTCTTTTCCAGTGTTTCCGGTGTAAGGCTTTGGCTATTCTTTTTTACTCCAGTAGTTGGGTTTCACACATCATGCAACTATTATAAAATCCAAACATGATTTATTACCGATAGGAGAATCTGTATGCCAGATTAGGGGACTCTGTTTATAATGTCGAAATACTGGATTCAAAAAGAACACCAAAAATTACCATGTGAATCATGGTGCAGCAGATGAAGATCAGAACTACGTCAGTTGATCCATGGTTGTGTTGCTTCACTCTGTCATGGATTTGCTGGCAAAGAGCAAATCAGTTCGCTGTGTGACACCTTGTTTTTACTGTTGATAAAATGGGCATCTTGCAGTTTCAACCTTACCTTTATGGATAACGGGCAATTTATAAAAGGTTGGCCACGTGAGCAAGGCTTTGCATTATTATATCTGGGGAATGTGTTTGTGTTTCAGTATTCAGTACACTAATCCACTTGTAACCTATGAGTGCGGCTATAGCAGAACTAACATGCTGATAGCAATGGGATCTGGATTGTTACGAGTACATGCTGTGGACAGATTTTGTCTCATCTTAGTTCAGTATATCATTACACTTGTTCAAGAGTGTCTGAATTCATTAGGCCTCTTGGGTCAGTTCAGCCAGCATATAGAGTTTGAGAGTAATATCCAGATAACTGAGGTGCCAAAGGTGTTACTTTTGCATACAATATTATGAATCGGACATAAATAAAGAGCATGTAAGAGAGACCTTGGCATTCAAATCCTTGTGGACCATAACCCTGTGAATAAATTGGAGAGAATCACGGGCAATTCCCATAGTACAATATGTAAACTGCACATTTAAGTTGTTCTGTCTCTGAACTTGCTTGTTTATATTCTTATAAGTGTCTTTAGGAGTGATGATGTTTTCTGGGAGTCTAAACGTACCTACCGTTAGAACACAGGTGCAAGTCCAGTGAAGACTGGAAGGAACTGAGAGTCATTACCAGGTGGTGGCTGTCCAGTAATTTGTGCCTGAAATCCGTTGCAGTAGAGATCCTAGAGGGTGGACGCCCACCTCACATTTGGTACCACTCATTATCCTTGCTGCCAGTCTCTGTGAACGTGTCGGAGTTAGAATGAGCGTACGCCTGAATAACTTCCCCAGAGATGCAGGCAGCTTCCTCACACCACCGCTCGAGCATGCTGGGAGGTGGAGTTGCATTCTGTTCCTTTTCCTTGGCTACTTTTAAGGAAAATTGAGGAGTTTTCTTGAATTGATAGTCTGGCATCTATACAAGGCAGTCCATTAATTTAGAATTGCAGTTTCCATTCAAACACACTTTCTTTGTTCTTGTTTTAAAATTAATGGGAGTATTTGACGTATTTTAGGGAAGTTTTAGCTTCCATTTTTGAGGTTCTTTTAAAAGCAGTCCTGCAAAGTTTTTGTAATACATTGCAGATGAAAAGGATAATTTAGATATTACAAAAAGATTGCAATGAGCCTTCCTCAGATCCACAGAGGAAGAAGAGGCACAGAGGCTGCTGGAAGACTGTGGCTGCAGGAAGAAATAATGCGTCACAGATTGGCTCCCGTGGCTCTGAGATTAGCTGTTCAGGGACAGACTGTGGGTCCAAATTCTACCTCTGGCCTTTGGCCAGCAGCAAATGCCTAGGAAAAATAGAAGAAAAGGGCAAGAATACTGTGCTGCTTCCCCACCGTTTCTTCCCACAGCTGTAATTAGCTGGTGTCAAGGGTGGTCCCTTTTACTTATTAGGCCTAACTGGATTTTTTTTCCTTGAGTTTGACTAATCTCTTCTTGAACCCATATGAACTTTGGACACCAGCAATGCTGTGTAGCAGTAAGCTCTACTGTTCAGCTAAATGTTAGATGAAGGATTATTGCTTTTTTTTTTTCCCCCCTCAAATTTTCCATTTATGAATTTCATATCATGGTCCCTGTATGTTTTTTTAGAGAGGACAGTGAACTTCATCTCCAGTTCAACTTGAATAGCTTACACATGATTTTGGAGATCTTTATCATACTTACTGAGATAACAGGAGTGCACTAACGGACTGTTGCTATGGTTGAAATCTTCTATCAAATGGAGCTCAAGAAACTATTCTAAAACCTGTCTGAGTCATATGTAGAGGTGTTTTTGGAGGTGTATTTCTGTGTGATTGATGGAGCTAATCTGGTTAATTTCCATTTTCAGAAAAAAAAAACGTTAAATGGCTTTGATTTTAACACTGATACCTCTGGGCAATGTTCTTCTATTACACTTACTGGAATTTTGTCATGACATCCTCAGATGGTGTAATTCAGAGATTGATATCAGATGAGCGTCTGTCCCTTTGTGCATAGCAAAGGGAACTCGTGGCCAATGAATGCAGACGTTTTAGTGACAAATACTAAAACAAAATTATGTTTGCTATTTCTAGGTAGGAGGCCTGCACACTCCCTCTCATCCGTCAGTACTCAGTGTAGCAGTGAAGATGACTCTCTTGCTGAAATGATGAAAGACAACGTTAAAGGCAAAGAGGAGTATAATATCAAAAGAGCATCTGATGATGCACCACATGCACAATATGGAAATGAGAACGGGGAGAACAAACTGCTCAGAATGGAGGAAGATCAGGAAACTTTTGCACTGGAAAAGGAAGGAATAGATGAAGCAGAAAAGGCAAAACGAGAAGATCTAACAGCAAGGGAAGATACTGGAATTTTTCATGACAATATAATGGCAATACAGCACCAAAGTCCTGAAGTTAATGGGGAACTCCAACAGGCTGGGTCAGTAGAAAGTAACATAGAGGAAGATGGGGAGAAAAATGCAAGCACCAGGAGGGATGATGGGGAGGAAAGTCTTCCAGTGCCTTTGGAAAGCAATATGACAGAAGTGGAAGATAGCAATGAAGAGTCTCCTCAGAGCGATGAAGGAGGTGGTGAGTACAGTCCCTCTGCACAACTGTGAGTGACTAGTGCATGCAAGTGTTACTGTATTTGCCTTTATACTAAGTCGTGGTGCAGCATGGGGAATGCAGTTGCTGGACTGTTTTCAAGCTACTAGAATACTCTTGTACTGCTGTGAGCTAAATAGTCACCCAGAATGTAACCTTGGTTAATTGTTTCTTTTCCAGTGTTTCCGGTGTAAGGCTTTGGCTATTCTTTTTTACTCCAGTAGTTGGGTTTCACACATCATGCAACTATTATAAAATCCAAACATGATTTATTACCGATAGGAGAATCTGTATGCCAGATTAGGGGACTCTGTTTATAATGTCGAAATACTGGATTCAAAAAGAACACCAAAAATTACCATGTGAATCATGGTGCAGCAGATGAAGATCAGAACTACGTCAGTTGATCCATGGTTGTGTTGCTTCACTCTGTCATGGATTTGCTGGCAAAGAGCAAATCAGTTCGCTGTGTGACACCTTGTTTTTACTGTTGATAAAATGGGCATCTTGCAGTTTCAACCTTACCTTTATGGATAACGGGCAATTTATAAAAGGTTGGCCACGTGAGCAAGGCTTTGCATTATTATATCTGGGGAATGTGTTTGTGTTTCAGTATTCAGTACACTAATCCACTTGTAACCTATGAGTGCGGCTATAGCAGAACTAACATGCTGATAGCAATGGGATCTGGATTGTTACGAGTACATGCTGTGGACAGATTTTGTCTCATCTTAGTTCAGTATATCATTACACTTGTTCAAGAGTGTCTGAATTCATTAGGCCTCTTGGGTCAGTTCAGCCAGCATATAGAGTTTGAGAGTAATATCCAGATAACTGAGGTGCCAAAGGTGTTACTTTTGCATACAATATTATGAATCGGACATAAATAAAGAGCATGTAAGAGAGACCTTGGCATTCAAATCCTTGTGGACCATAACCCTGTGAATAAATTGGAGAGAATCACGGGCAATTCCCATAGTACAATATGTAAACTGCACATTTAAGTTGTTCTGTCTCTGAACTTGCTTGTTTATATTCTTATAAGTGTCTTTAGGAGTGATGATGTTTTCTGGGAGTCTAAACGTACCTACCGTTAGAACACAGGTGCAAGTCCAGTGAAGACTGGAAGGAACTGAGAGTCATTACCAGGTGGTGGCTGTCCAGTAATTTGTGCCTGAAATCCGTTGCAGTAGAGATCCTAGAGGGTGGACGCCCACCTCACATTTGGTACCACTCATTATCCTTGCTGCCAGTCTCTGTGAACGTGTCGGAGTTAGAATGAGCGTACGCCTGAATAACTTCCCCAGAGATGCAGGCAGCTTCCTCACACCACCGCTCGAGCATGCTGGGAGGTGGAGTTGCATTCTGTTCCTTTTCCTTGGCTACTTTTAAGGAAAATTGAGGAGTTTTCTTGAATTGATAGTCTGGCATCTATACAAGGCAGTCCATTAATTTAGAATTGCAGTTTCCATTCAAACACACTTTCTTTGTTCTTGTTTTAAAATTAATGGGAGTAGTTGACGTATTTTAGGGAAGTTTTAGCTTCCATTTTTGAGGTTCTTTTAAAAGCAGTCCTGCAAAGTTTTTGTAATACATTGCAGATGAAAAGGATAATTTAGATATTACAAAAAGATTGCAATGAGCCTTCCTCAGATCCACAGAGGAAGAAGAGGCATAGAGGCTGCTGGAAGACTGTGGCTGCAGGAAGAAATAATGCGTCACAGATTGGCTCCCGTGGCTCTGAGATTAGCTGTTCAGGGACAGACTGTGGGTCCAAATTCTACCTCTGGCCTTTGGCCAGCAGCAAATGCCTAGGAAAAATAGAAGAAAAGGGCAAGAATACTGTGCTGCTTCCCCACCGTTTCTTCCCACAGCTGTAATTAGCTGGTGTCAAGGGTGGTCCCTTTTACTTATTAGGCCTAACTGGATTTTTTTTCCTTGAGTTTGACTAATCTCTTCTTGAACCCATATGAACTTTGGACACCAGCAATGCTGTGTAGCAGTAAGCTCTACTGTTCAGCTAAATGTTAGATGAAGGATTATTGCTTTTTTTTTTTCCCCCCTCAAATTTTCCATTTATGAATTTCATATCATGGTCCCTGTATGTTTTTTTAGAGAGGACAGTGAACTTCATCTCCAGTTCAACTTGAATAGCTTACACATGATTTTGGAGATCTTTATCATACTTACTGAGATAACAGGAGTGCACTAACGGACTGTTGCTATGGTTGAAATCTTCTATCAAATGGAGCTCAAGAAACTATTCTAAAACCTGTCTGAGTCATATGTAGAGGTGTTTTTGGAGGTGTATTTCTGTGTGATTGATGGAGCTAATCTGGTTAATTTCCATTTTCAGAAAAAAAAACGTTAAATGGCTTTGATTTTAACACTGATACCTCTGGGCAATGTTCTTCTATTACACTTACTGGAATTTTGTCATGACATCCTCAGATGGTGTAATTCAGAGATTGATATCAGATGAGCGTCTGTCCCTTTGTGCATAGCAAAGGGAACTCGTGGCCAATGAATGCAGACGTTTTAGTGACAAATACTAAAACAAAATTATGTTTGCTATTTCTAGGTAGGAGGCCTGCACACTCCCTCTCATCCGTCAGTACTCAGTGTAGCAGTGAAGATGACTCTCTTGCTGAAATGATGAAAGACAACGTTAAAGGCAAAGAGGAGTATAATATCAAAAGAGCATCTGATGATGCACCACATGCACAATATGGAAATGAGAACGGGGAGAACAAACTGCTCAGAATGGAGGAAGATCAGGAAACTTTTGCACTGGAAAAGGAAGGAATAGATGAAGCAGAAAAGGCAAAACGAGAAGATCTAACAGCAAGGGAAGATACTGGAATTTTTCATGACAATATAATGGCAATACAGCACCAAAGTCCTGAAGTTAATGGGGAACTCCAACAGGCTGGGTCAGTAGAAAGTAACATAGAGGAAGATGGGGAGAAAAATGCAAGCACCAGGAGGGATGATGGGGAGGAAAGTCTTCCAGTGCCTTTGGAAAGCAATATGACAGAAGTGGAAGATAGCAATGAAGAGTCTCCTCAGAGCGATGAAGGAGGTGGTGAGTACAGTCCCTCTGCACAACTGTGAGTGACTAGTGCATGCAAGTGTTACTGTATTTGCCTTTATACTAAGTCGTGGTGCAGCATGGGGAATGCAGTTGCTGGACTGTTTTCAAGCTACTAGAATACTCTTGTACTGCTGTGAGCTAAATAGTCACCCAGAATGTAACCTTGGTTAATTGTTTCTTTTCCAGTGTTTCCGGTGTAAGGCTTTGGCTATTCTTTTTTACTCCAGTAGTTGGGTTTCACACATCATGCAACTATTATAAAATCCAAACATGATTTATTACCGATAGGAGAATCTGTATGCCAGATTAGGGGACTCTGTTTATAATGTCGAAATACTGGATTCAAAAAGAACACCAAAAATTACCATGTGAATCATGGTGCAGCAGATGAAGATCAGAACTACGTCAGTTGATCCATGGTTGTGTTGCTTCACTCTGTCATGGATTTGCTGGCAAAGAGCAAATCAGTTCGCTGTGTGACACCTTGTTTTTACTGTTGATAAAATGGGCATCTTGCAGTTTCAACCTTACCTTTATGGATAACGGGCAATTTATAAAAGGTTGGCCACGTGAGCAAGGCTTTGCATTATTATATCTGGGGAATGTGTTTGTGTTTCAGTATTCAGTACACTAATCCACTTGTAACCTATGAGTGCGGCTATAGCAGAACTAACATGCTGATAGCAATGGGATCTGGATTGTTACGAGTACATGCTGTGGACAGATTTTGTCTCATCTTAGTTCAGTATATCATTACACTTGTTCAAGAGTGTCTGAATTCATTAGGCCTCTTGGGTCAGTTCAGCCAGCATATAGAGTTTGAGAGTAATATCCAGATAACTGAGGTGCCAAAGGTGTTACTTTTGCATACAATATTATGAATCGGACATAAATAAAGAGCATGTAAGAGAGACCCTGGCATTCAAATCCTTGTGGACCATAACCCTGTGAATAAATTGGAGAGAATCACGGGCAATTCCCATAGTACAATATGTAAACTGCACATTTAAGTTGTTCTGTCTCTGAACTTGCTTGTTTATATTCTTATAAGTGTCTTTAGGAGTGATGATGTTTTCTGGGAGTCTAAACGTACCTACCGTTAGAACACAGGTGCAAGTCCAGTGAAGACTGGAAGGAACTGAGAGTCATTACCAGGTGGTGGCTGTCCAGTAATTTGTGCCTGAAATCCGTTGCAGTAGAGATCCTAGAGGGTGGACGCCCACCTCACATTTGGTACCACTCATTATCCTTGCTGCCAGTCTCTGTGAACGTGTCGGAGTTAGAATGAGCGTACGCCTGAATAACTTCCCCAGAGATGCAGGCAGCTTCCTCACACCACCGCTCGAGCATGCTGGGAGGTGGAGTTGCATTCTGTTCCTTTTCCTTGGCTACTTTTAAGGAAAATTGAGGAGTTTTCTTGAATTGATAGTCTGGCATCTATACAAGGCAGTCCATTAATTTAGAATTGCAGTTTCCATTCAAACACACTTTCTTTGTTCTTGTTTTAAAATTAATGGGAGTAGTTGACGTATTTTAGGGAAGTTTTAGCTTCCATTTTTGAGGTTCTTTTAAAAGCAGTCCTGCAAAGTTTTTGTAATACATTGCAGATGAAAAGGATAATTTAGATATTACAAAAAGATTGCAATGAGCCTTCCTCAGATCCACAGAGGAAGAAGAGGCATAGAGGCTGCTGGAAGACTGTGGCTGCAGGAAGAAATAATGCGTCACAGATTGGCTCCCGTGGCTCTGAGATTAGCTGTTCAGGGACAGACTGTGGGTCCAAATTCTACCTCTGGCCTTTGGCCAGCAGCAAATGCCTAGGAAAAATAGAAGAAAAGGGCAAGAATACTGTGCTGCTTCCCCACCGTTTCTTCCCACAGCTGTAATTAGCTGGTGTCAAGGGTGGTCCCTTTTACTTATTAGGCCTAACTGGATTTTTTTTCCTTGAGTTTGACTAATCTCTTCTTGAACCCATATGAACTTTGGACACCAGCAATGCTGTGTAGCAGTAAGCTCTACTGTTCAGCTAAATGTTAGATGAAGGATTATTGCTTTTTTTTTTTTCCCCCTCAAATTTTCCATTTATGAATTTCATATCATGGTCCCTGTATGTTTTTTTAGAGAGGACAGTGAACTTCATCTCCAGTTCAACTTGAATAGCTTACACATGATTTTGGAGATCTTTATCATACTTACTGAGATAACAGGAGTGCACTAACGGACTGTTGCTATGGTTGAAATCTTCTATCAAATGGAGCTCAAGAAACTATTCTAAAACCTGTCTGAGTCATATGTAGAGGTGTTTTTGGAGGTGTATTTCTGTGTGATTGATGGAGCTAATCTGGTTAATTTCCATTTTCAGAAAAAAAAACGTTAAATGGCTTTGATTTTAACACTGATACCTCTGGGCAATGTTCTTCTATTACACTTACTGGAATTTTGTCATGACATCCTCAGATGGTGTAATTCAGAGATTGATATCAGATGAGCGTCTGTCCCTTTGTGCATAGCAAAGGGAACTCGTGGCCAATGAATGCAGACGTTTTAGTGACAAATACTAAAACAAAATTATGTTTGCTATTTCTAGGTAGGAGGCCTGCACACTCCCTCTCATCCGTCAGTACTCAGTGTAGCAGTGAAGATGACTCTCTTGCTGAAATGATGAAAGACAACGTTAAAGGCAAAGAGGAGTATAATATCAAAAGAGCATCTGATGATGCACCACATGCACAATATGGAAATGAGAACGGGGAGAACAAACTGCTCAGAATGGAGGAAGATCAGGAAACTTTTGCACTGGAAAAGGAAGGAATAGATGAAGCAGAAAAGGCAAAACGAGAAGATCTAACAGCAAGGGAAGATACTGGAATTTTTCATGACAATATAATGGCAATACAGCACCAAAGTCCTGAAGTTAATGGGGAACTCCAACAGGCTGGGTCAGTAGAAAGTAACATAGAGGAAGATGGGGAGAAAAATGCAAGCACCAGGAGGGATGATGGGGAGGAAAGTCTTCCAGTGCCTTTGGAAAGCAATATGACAGAAGTGGAAGATAGCAATGAAGAGTCTCCTCAGAGCGATGAAGGAGGTGGTGAGTACAGTCCCTCTGCACAACTGTGAGTGACTAGTGCATGCAAGTGTTACTGTATTTGCCTTTATACTAAGTCGTGGTGCAGCATGGGGAATGCAGTTGCTGGACTGTTTTCAAGCTACTAGAATACTCTTGTACTGCTGTGAGCTAAATAGTCACCCAGAATGTAACCTTGGTTAATTGTTTCTTTTCCAGTGTTTCCGGTGTAAGGCTTTGGCTATTCTTTTTTACTCCAGTAGTTGGGTTTCACACATCATGCAACTATTATAAAATCCAAACATGATTTATTACCGATAGGAGAATCTGTATGCCAGATTAGGGGACTCTGTTTATAATGTCGAAATACTGGATTCAAAAAGAACACCAAAAATTACCATGTGAATCATGGTGCAGCAGATGAAGATCAGAACTACGTCAGTTGATCCATGGTTGTGTTGCTTCACTCTGTCATGGATTTGCTGGCAAAGAGCAAATCAGTTCGCTGTGTGACACCTTGTTTTTACTGTTGATAAAATGGGCATCTTGCAGTTTCAACCTTACCTTTATGGATAACGGGCAATTTATAAAAGGTTGGCCACGTGAGCAAGGCTTTGCATTATTATATCTGGGGAATGTGTTTGTGTTTCAGTATTCAGTACACTAATCCACTTGTAACCTATGAGTGCGGCTATAGCAGAACTAACATGCTGATAGCAATGGGATCTGGATTGTTACGAGTACATGCTGTGGACAGATTTTGTCTCATCTTAGTTCAGTATATCATTACACTTGTTCAAGAGTGTCTGAATTCATTAGGCCTCTTGGGTCAGTTCAGCCAGCATATAGAGTTTGAGAGTAATATCCAGATAACTGAGGTGCCAAAGGTGTTACTTTTGCATACAATATTATGAATCGGACATAAATAAAGAGCATGTAAGAGAGACCCTGGCATTCAAATCCTTGTGGACCATAACCCTGTGAATAAATTGGAGAGAATCACGGGCAATTCCCATAGTACAATATGTAAACTGCACATTTAAGTTGTTCTGTCTCTGAACTTGCTTGTTTATATTCTTATAAGTGTCTTTAGGAGTGATGATGTTTTCTGGGAGTCTAAACGTACCTACCGTTAGAACACAGGTGCAAGTCCAGTGAAGACTGGAAGGAACTGAGAGTCATTACCAGGTGGTGGCTGTCCAGTAATTTGTGCCTGAAATCCGTTGCAGTAGAGATCCTAGAGGGTGGACGCCCACCTCACATTTGGTACCACTCATTATCCTTGCTGCCAGTCTCTGTGAACGTGTCGGAGTTAGAATGAGCGTACGCCTGAATAACTTCCCCAGAGATGCAGGCAGCTTCCTCACACCACCGCTCGAGCATGCTGGGAGGTGGAGTTGCATTCTGTTCCTTTTCCTTGGCTACTTTTAAGGAAAATTGAGGAGTTTTCTTGAATTGATAGTCTGGCATCTATACAAGGCAGTCCATTAATTTAGAATTGCAGTTTCCATTCAAACACACTTTCTTTGTTCTTGTTTTAAAATTAATGGGAGTAGTTGACGTATTTTAGGGAAGTTTTAGCTTCCATTTTTGAGGTTCTTTTAAAAGCAGTCCTGCAAAGTTTTTGTAATACATTGCAGATGAAAAGGATAATTTAGATATTACAAAAAGATTGCAATGAGCCTTCCTCAGATCCACAGAGGAAGAAGAGGCATAGAGGCTGCTGGAAGACTGTGGCTGCAGGAAGAAATAATGCGTCACAGATTGGCTCCCGTGGCTCTGAGATTAGCTGTTCAGGGACAGACTGTGGGTCCAAATTCTACCTCTGGCCTTTGGCCAGCAGCAAATGCCTAGGAAAAATAGAAGAAAAGGGCAAGAATACTGTGCTGCTTCCCCACCGTTTCTTCCCACAGCTGTAATTAGCTGGTGTCAAGGGTGGTCCCTTTTACTTATTAGGCCTAACTGGATTTTTTTTCCTTGAGTTTGACTAATCTCTTCTTGAACCCATATGAACTTTGGACACCAGCAATGCTGTGTAGCAGTAAGCTCTACTGTTCAGCTAAATGTTAGATGAAGGATTATTGCTTTTTTTTTTTTCCCCCTCAAATTTTCCATTTATGAATTTCATATCATGGTCCCTGTATGTTTTTTTAGAGAGGACAGTGAACTTCATCTCCAGTTCAACTTGAATAGCTTACACATGATTTTGGAGATCTTTATCATACTTACTGAGATAACAGGAGTGCACTAACGGACTGTTGCTATGGTTGAAATCTTCTATCAAATGGAGCTCAAGAAACTATTCTAAAACCTGTCTGAGTCATATGTAGAGGTGTTTTTGGAGGTGTATTTCTGTGTGATTGATGGAGCTAATCTGGTTAATTTCCATTTTCAGAAAAAAAAACGTTAAATGGCTTTGATTTTAACACTGATACCTCTGGGCAATGTTCTTCTATTACACTTACTGGAATTTTGTCATGACATCCTCAGATGGTGTAATTCAGAGATTGATATCAGATGAGCGTCTGTCCCTTTGTGCATAGCAAAGGGAACTCGTGGCCAATGAATGCAGACGTTTTAGTGACAAATACTAAAACAAAATTATGTTTGCTATTTCTAGGTAGGAGGCCTGCACACTCCCTCTCATCCGTCAGTACTCAGTGTAGCAGTGAAGATGACTCTCTTGCTGAAATGATGAAAGACAACGTTAAAGGCAAAGAGGAGTATAATATCAAAAGAGCATCTGATGATGCACCACATGCACAATATGGAAATGAGAACGGGGAGAACAAACTGCTCAGAATGGAGGAAGATCAGGAAACTTTTGCACTGGAAAAGGAAGGAATAGATGAAGCAGAAAAGGCAAAACGAGAAGATCTAACAGCAAGGGAAGATACTGGAATTTTTCATGACAATATAATGGCAATACAGCACCAAAGTCCTGAAGTTAATGGGGAACTCCAACAGGCTGGGTCAGTAGAAAGTAACATAGAGGAAGATGGGGAGAAAAATGCAAGCACCAGGAGGGATGATGGGGAGGAAAGTCTTCCAGTGCCTTTGGAAAGCAATATGACAGAAGTGGAAGATAGCAATGAAGAGTCTCCTCAGAGCGATGAAGGAGGTGGTGAGTACAGTCCCTCTGCACAACTGTGAGTGACTAGTGCATGCAAGTGTTACTGTATTTGCCTTTATACTAAGTCGTGGTGCAGCATGGGGAATGCAGTTGCTGGACTGTTTTCAAGCTACTAGAATACTCTTGTACTGCTGTGAGCTAAATAGTCACCCAGAATGTAACCTTGGTTAATTGTTTCTTTTCCAGTGTTTCCGGTGTAAGGCTTTGGCTATTCTTTTTTACTCCAGTAGTTGGGTTTCACACATCATGCAACTATTATAAAATCCAAACATGATTTATTACCGATAGGAGAATCTGTATGCCAGATTAGGGGACTCTGTTTATAATGTCGAAATACTGGATTCAAAAAGAACACCAAAAATTACCATGTGAATCATGGTGCAGCAGATGAAGATCAGAACTACGTCAGTTGATCCATGGTTGTGTTGCTTCACTCTGTCATGGATTTGCTGGCAAAGAGCAAATCAGTTCGCTGTGTGACACCTTGTTTTTACTGTTGATAAAATGGGCATCTTGCAGTTTCAACCTTACCTTTATGGATAACGGGCAATTTATAAAAGGTTGGCCACGTGAGCAAGGCTTTGCATTATTATATCTGGGGAATGTGTTTGTGTTTCAGTATTCAGTACACTAATCCACTTGTAACCTATGAGTGCGGCTATAGCAGAACTAACATGCTGATAGCAATGGGATCTGGATTGTTACGAGTACATGCTGTGGACAGATTTTGTCTCATCTTAGTTCAGTATATCATTACACTTGTTCAAGAGTGTCTGAATTCATTAGGCCTCTTGGGTCAGTTCAGCCAGCATATAGAGTTTGAGAGTAATATCCAGATAACTGAGGTGCCAAAGGTGTTACTTTTGCATACAATATTATGAATCGGACATAAATAAAGAGCATGTAAGAGAGACCTTGGCATTCAAATCCTTGTGGACCATAACCCTGTGAATAAATTGGAGAGAATCACGGGCAATTCCCATAGTACAATATGTAAACTGCACATTTAAGTTGTTCTGTCTCTGAACTTGCTTGTTTATATTCTTATAAGTGTCTTTAGGAGTGATGATGTTTTCTGGGAGTCTAAACGTACCTACCGTTAGAACACAGGTGCAAGTCCAGTGAAGACTGGAAGGAACTGAGAGTCATTACCAGGTGGTGGCTGTCCAGTAATTTGTGCCTGAAATCCGTTGCAGTAGAGATCCTAGAGGGTGGACGCCCACCTCACATTTGGTACCACTCATTATCCTTGCTGCCAGTCTCTGTGAACGTGTCGGAGTTAGAATGAGCGTACGCCTGAATAACTTCCCCAGAGATGCAGGCAGCTTCCTCACACCACCGCTCGAGCATGCTGGGAGGTGGAGTTGCATTCTGTTCCTTTTCCTTGGCTACTTTTAAGGAAAATTGAGGAGTTTTCTTGAATTGATAGTCTGGCATCTATACAAGGCAGTCCATTAATTTAGAATTGCAGTTTCCATTCAAACACACTTTCTTTGTTCTTGTTTTAAAATTAATGGGAGTAGTTGACGTATTTTAGGGAAGTTTTAGCTTCCATTTTTGAGGTTCTTTTAAAAGCAGTCCTGCAAAGTTTTTGTAATACATTGCAGATGAAAAGGATAATTTAGATATTACAAAAAGATTGCAATGAGCCTTCCTCAGATCCACAGAGGAAGAAGAGGCATAGAGGCTGCTGGAAGACTGTGGCTGCAGGAAGAAATAATGCGTCACAGATTGGCTCCCGTGGCTCTGAGATTAGCTGTTCAGGGACAGACTGTGGGTCCAAATTCTACCTCTGGCCTTTGGCCAGCAGCAAATGCCTAGGAAAAATAGAAGAAAAGGGCAAGAATACTGTGCTGCTTCCCCACCGTTTCTTCCCACAGCTGTAATTAGCTGGTGTCAAGGGTGGTCCCTTTTACTTATTAGGCCTAACTGGATTTTTTTTCCTTGAGTT
The DNA here is from genome assembly GCF_965638725.1 of Aptenodytes patagonicus. Taxonomy (NCBI): domain Eukaryota; kingdom Metazoa; phylum Chordata; class Aves; order Sphenisciformes; family Spheniscidae; genus Aptenodytes; species Aptenodytes patagonicus. The sequence continues at coordinate 1,462 of NW_027472327.1, read as the reverse complement.
TGACTAATCTCTTCTTGAACCCATATGAACTTTGGACACCAGCAATGCTGTGTAGCAGTAAGCTCTACTGTTCAGCTAAATGTTAGATGAAGGATTATTGCTTTTTTTTTTTTCCCCCTCAAATTTTCCATTTATGAATTTCATATCATGGTCCCTGTATGTTTTTTTAGAGAGGACAGTGAACTTCATCTCCAGTTCAACTTGAATAGCTTACACATGATTTTGGAGATCTTTATCATACTTACTGAGATAACAGGAGTGCACTAACGGACTGTTGCTATGGTTGAAATCTTCTATCAAATGGAGCTCAAGAAACTATTCTAAAACCTGTCTGAGTCATATGTAGAGGTGTTTTTGGAGGTGTATTTCTGTGTGATTGATGGAGCTAATCTGGTTAATTTCCATTTTCAGAAAAAAAAACGTTAAATGGCTTTGATTTTAACACTGATACCTCTGGGCAATGTTCTTCTATTACACTTACTGGAATTTTGTCATGACATCCTCAGATGGTGTAATTCAGAGATTGATATCAGATGAGCGTCTGTCCCTTTGTGCATAGCAAAGGGAACTCGTGGCCAATGAATGCAGACGTTTTAGTGACAAATACTAAAACAAAATTATGTTTGCTATTTCTAGGTAGGAGGCCTGCACACTCCCTCTCATCCGTCAGTACTCAGTGTAGCAGTGAAGATGACTCTCTTGCTGAAATGATGAAAGACAACGTTAAAGGCAAAGAGGAGTATAATATCAAAAGAGCATCTGATGATGCACCACATGCACAATATGGAAATGAGAACGGGGAGAACAAACTGCTCAGAATGGAGGAAGATCAGGAAACTTTTGCACTGGAAAAGGAAGGAATAGATGAAGCAGAAAAGGCAAAACGAGAAGATCTAACAGCAAGGGAAGATACTGGAATTTTTCATGACAATATAATGGCAATACAGCACCAAAGTCCTGAAGTTAATGGGGAACTCCAACAGGCTGGGTCAGTAGAAAGTAACATAGAGGAAGATGGGGAGAAAAATGCAAGCACCAGGAGGGATGATGGGGAGGAAAGTCTTCCAGTGCCTTTGGAAAGCAATATGACAGAAGTGGAAGATAGCAATGAAGAGTCTCCTCAGAGCGATGAAGGAGGTGGTGAGTACAGTCCCTCTGCACAACTGTGAGTGACTAGTGCATGCAAGTGTTACTGTATTTGCCTTTATACTAAGTCGTGGTGCAGCATGGGGAATGCAGTTGCTGGACTGTTTTCAAGCTACTAGAATACTCTTGTACTGCTGTGAGCTAAATAGTCACCCAGAATGTAACCTTGGTTAATTGTTTCTTTTCCAGTGTTTCCGGTGTAAGGCTTTGGCTATTCTTTTTTACTCCAGTAGTTGGGTTTCACACATCATGCAACTATTATAAAATCCAAACATGATTTATTACCGATAGGAGAATCTGTATGCCAGATTAGGGG
>NW_027472326.1:0-37950 GCF_965638725.1 Aptenodytes patagonicus | reverse complement strand
TGTCTCTTCGCCCATCCTCTCTTTGTGTTTGCTACCAGCCAGCGCTTGTTACCCCTTGGGTCCACGTCTCCTCTGTAACAAGGAGATGGACTTTGTGCTTGAATTTACGCTAGCAGTGGTTGTGTTTATGCACAGGCATTTTGCACCTCCTTTGCTTCTCTCTCTTCTGGCCTTCTGCATAGCCCTTCACACAGCCCCTCTGTACTTGCACGCTTCCTTCAAAGGACGCTGCTGAAATCAGCAGTTCCATCTCGGGGCCTCTCTGCTTCTCCTCGAGCCGTTCCTTTTCGGAGGGTGGTCGCGTAAAGCACATCCCCAAAGGCCTTCGGAGGCCATCGGGTCACTCTATGTCTGACCACCAGATCTTCACCCACAGCTGGAGGCTCGTCTACCTCTGGACGCAGTTTGATGGCTGCTGGGAGACGGCTCATGTGCGCACACCTGCTGCTTTTCTTCCTGTAATACTCCTCCAAAGTGGAAGTATTGCCTGCATCTCTCAGGCAGCTGAGAAGGTCACTCCTGGTACAGGTAAAACTGTGTATTTGGCCCAGGTGTCCAGGTTTTGGCAGCGGTGGAGCCTCAGGTTTGGCCTGTGTGACAAGAGGCCAGGGGCTGCCCTGTGCTGGACAGACCCTGTTCCAGCCGGCTTCGCAATGCACCCGCTGCAGGACACCATCACCCAAAGTGGTGGCACCTCTGGGGAAATGCATTTGCGGAAGAGCAAAATGCTGCACAGCAGAGTGAGGAGTGAGGAAAGAAGTGTGAGGAACAGCCCTATGAACACCAAGGTGAGAGGAGGAGGAGGAGGAGGAGGAGGAGGGGAGAAGGAGGAGGAGGAGGAGGAGGAGGAGGAGGAGGAGTTGGAGGGGAGGAGGTGCTCCAGGCGCTGGAGGAAAGATTGCCCTGCAGCCTGTGGGCAGGACCCAAGAGGTGCGGGCATTTCCCTGCAGCCCTTGGAGAGGACTACGCCAGAGAAGGTACCCACACTGCAGGCCATAGGGGACCCCACACTGGAGCACACGGATATTTCCTGAAGCAACTGTGGCCCGTGCAGAGCCCATGCGGCAGCAGGTTTATCCTGGAGGACTGCGTCCCTTGGGAGGGACCCCACGCTGGAGCAGGGGAACAGCGTGAGGAGGATGGAGCAGCAGAGAGGAGCTGCTATGGACTGAGCGCAGCCCCCATTCCCCATCTGCCTGCGCCCCTCGGCGGAGTGGGGAGAGAAATCGGGAAGGCAGGAGTGAAGTTGAGCCTGGGAAAAAAGAGTGGTGGAGGGAGAGGTGTTTTAGTTTTTTTCTTTGTTTCTCACTTCCCTAATTTTTTAATTGGCAACAAATTAAACCAGTTTTCCCTAAGTCCAGTTTGGTTTGGAAACTGGTGATCGATCTATCGAATGGAACGGAATGGAATGGAATGGTATGGAATGGAATGGAATGGAATGGAATGGAATGGAATAGCTGAGTTTTCCCTAAGTCCAGTTTGGTTTGGAAACTGGTGATCGAATCGAATGGAACGGAATGGAATGGAGCTGGAAGGGACCTACAAGGGTCATCGAGTCCAACTGCCTGAGCACTTTGGGGCTGACCAAAAGTGCAAGCATGTTATTAAGGGCATTGTCCAAATGCCTCTTAACCACTGACAGGCATGGGGCATTGACCACCTCTCTAGGAAGGCTGTTCCAGGGTTTGGCCACCCTCTTGGTAAAGAAATGCTTCCTAATGTCCAGTCGAAACCTGCCCTGACTGATGCAGCTTTGAACCGTTCCCACGCGTCCTGTCACTGGATCCCAGGGAGAAGAGATCAGCACCTCCCTCTCCACTTCCCCTCCTCAGGAAGCTGTAGAGAGCAGCGAGGTCACCCCTCAGCCTCCTTTCCTCCAAACTAGACAAACCCCTAGGTTTGTCTCGCCACTCCTCATAGGACATGCCTTGTTGTCCTCCACGGGACGCAGTCAAGGACCTTCACATCCTTCTTAAACGGTGGGGCCCTGAACTGCACACAGGACTCAAGGTGAGGCCGCACCAATGCTAAATAATGATAAATAAATTCCGTCTGATTTTCTCCCCCTGTCCTACGGAGACGTGGGAGGGAGCGAGTACCTGGGTGGGCACCTGGAAGCCTCTGGTTTCCAGCCACCACAAAACCCTCCTTGTGGTCCAGAGCCGGGTGCCCTGGCCTGGTCTCTCCAGCCCCTGGCCTGTCCTTGCAGGGGGAAAGCAGGCACCTGCAGGCAGCAGCTGCAGGAGAGTTTCTGCTTGCCCTGGGGACACGCTGTTCCTCCCCCTTGATTTTTGGGGCTTGCAGGGCCCCTCAGTCCTGCCTCAGCAGGAGGGGTGTGAGGGGAGGAGCGGGAAGGAGGGGGCTTGCAGGGGTCACAAGGAGCAAACCCCTCGGGGAGGCGGGAGCAGGACTCGCTCTGCTCGGTCCCTGCCAAAGACTCCTCTCTGCTGCTGCAGCTGCTGCAGGTGAGAAGGGAGCTGGGACTGGGAGCCCGACCATGGGGCTCAGCCAGGTTGCTGCCCGGGGGAAACGATCTGCTTTCTCTTTACCTTGTCTTTACTTTTCCTTCTTGTTAGAGACAGTAGCAGTATGACCACTAACAGATATGCCTCCATAACGCTTCTCATAAATGGATTTCTGATTAATTTCAGGCTGGGCAGTCAAAAGCCTCTGGGTGCAGGGCAGCTATATCATTATGCAACATAGGTTGGGGTAGCAGAAGTGTGAGCGCACGTGCTACACGCACACGTATGAAAGCATGAGAAACAACTTCTCCCCAAAGGCTCCTCGCTGCTGGTGGTGGTGGTGGTGGTGGTGGTGGTGCCGTGGAGGGAGCCGGAAGGCCGACCCCGGGGCTCAGCCGGGCGTGGAGCTCCCTGTGCAAGCCAGGGACGCCCTTGTGCCGCCCCTGCTGCTCTTTCTGGGGAGATTTCGGGGCCCTGGGAGCTCTGTCCTGCCGGGGGGGCGGGGGGTGTTGTGCTTTGCACGTTGCAGGGGCCGGAGAGCCAGGGGCAATGGCCGTGGCCGGCCGGGCGGGGTGTCGCCGTGGGGCTTTGGCGCCTGTGACAGCACAGCGGACGAGTCACAGAGGGGTGTCCCCAGGGGCGCCAGCCGGCAGCGCCGCCGCTGCAGTACGTCTCGGGCCAGCGGTGAGTGGGGCAGGCGGGGGGAAGGCTGGGCTGGGCGAGGTGTGGGGCAGAAGCGCCAGCCGCCGGGGGGTGGTTCTAAAGGCTGGGGCGAGGGCGCAGCCGCTGTGGGGAGCGCCTTGGGCAGGGCAGGTGCCACCCTCGGGGCTGGGCGCAGAGGTGGGTGCCCCGGGGGGCTGCGGGGACGTGCCCCCGTCCCCGCAGCGCTCACTGCTCTTCCCCTTGCCGTCTCTGAGCTCCCTCGCCCCCTCTGCCACCCGCCCGCAGGCCCCTGCGTCTCCTGTCCCCGCTGCCCCGGCCGCCGTCTCCCTCCCACCCAGCCCCGCTGAGCCCCTTCTCTCCCTCCTCCTCCAGGCCATGGCTGTGGGCATCACCCACGTCCTGACCGTGCTGAGCATCGTGCAGTACGCGCTGAGGGTTGGCGACTGGAGAGACGTGGCCGCGGAGGACCTCCTGCGGCAGCATGAGGAGCAGCAGAGTCGGGAGATGACTTGGCTGCTGGAGGAGATGGAGCAGAGGAGCCAGGAGCCGCGCGGGCTCGCCCAGGAAGGCATGCTCCTCACTGCCTGCCAGCACTGGTGGTTGTGGGCCTCTGCGGAAAGCCTGCTCGTGCTCTTTGGGCTCTACTGGCTGCCCAGGCAGAGGAGCGCTGCCTCTGAGAGCGGCAGCCATCAGGGAAGCTCCAGCGGTGCGGAGGAGGACAGGGAGGGAGAAGAGGATGAGTGGCAGGGCAAAGCAGACTGCAGTGACATGTGGGATCAAGGCAGGTTTTGGAGAAGCGTCTTGAGTGGCTGGTGCAGGACATGCAGAAGTTGATGGAGGGGATGATGGGGACCTCCGCTGTGTTTGCCAAGCCCTTTTCAAGAACAACTTTCTGACGGGGCTGCATCCAGCCATGGGAGCGGGCAGCGCCTACCAAGACCTGAGCGCCCACGACGACGACAACATCGTCGACTGCCTGCTGCTCGTGCCCCTGAGACCACCCATCGGGCCCTTCTTCCACCGTTGCTGGGCGGCGTGGGGAAGATGCCGGCGAGGCACTCCTGCACCTGCGTGGAGCTGGCGTGCATGTGCAAGACGGAGCAGCTTTGATTCCTCCTACACCTTGAGGATGAGCTGAAGAGAAGCCGGGGCTCCTGCTTCCTGCGCAACCTTGGCAGCCGCCCCTGCCTCGATGGGGGGAGCCCGCCTGCTGGTTGCAGCTCTTGCTGAGGGCAGCCTGGGTGTTACTGCCTCAGTCGCTCCACTGCCAAGGGACGGTGCTGCCCCCCCTCCTGCTCCTGCAAGCTCCGGCTGAGGAATACCACCAAGAGTACCCACGGATCTGCAGGCCTGTAGGATAGTCTTGGTAGACATCGATAAGGTAGCTAGGAAGTGTTTCCTGCGTAGTTTAGGCTCTTCAATAGAAATGGATCTGCATGCAGTAATGACCGCGGTCCAGCAGCCTTCCAGGCATTCAGCAAAACCAGGGTCCGGCGGAAGATGCGGCTGCAAGGAGGCTTGCAGCAGAGATCTCTGTCACCACCGTGAGAGCGACCGCAAAGATGCCAATACATTAGCTTGTTTGAACAAACACTCTGTCCGTGTATGTCTGGGCAAGGCTTTGTCGGGGAACGTGGGCCCCTCTGGGATGCTTCCACGCTCAGCTGCCGACGAATCAGGCGAGTGTGTTGTGGAGAAGCGGGTTCGGGGGGCTCTGTTTTCACCCACTCTGTAACTCAGGTTCCCCGCCTGCCCTCGCTCCTCCGTCAGGGGGGAAAGCTGGGTGGGAGAGGCCGGCACTGGCACGTCCCGGGAGCTGGCAGCGCTACTGCCTGGGACGCAGCATGTGAGCTCACCCGCCTGCCAGGGCTCTGCCGGCCACCGCTGGGAGGGGAAAGCCTCCTCCTCCTCCTCCTCCTCCTCCGCTACCTGGTGCTCCCACTGCCCCGCTTCCCTTCCTCGAGCCCTTCTTGCTGCTGAGGGCTGCGGCTCTGGGGGAGCAAAGAGCCGTCTATAGGCACACACTCACTTCCCCTCCCAAGCTGTACTGGTCATGAAACACGGTCCAGGTCTGTCAGAGCTCGAGTTCCCCCTCTCTCTGAGGAGACTGTACGCTTCAGGTAGCCCCCGCTCATCCTGTGCGACCATACTCATTCTTCACAGCTCCTTAGGCTCTTTGGCCATTTCCACCTTCGGAAATAGCATTTACACTGAAAGAGAAGGGGCGAAATTGTGGAAAAGTACCACTGCCACATTGTTGCCTCAGCCTCGCTTTCTCCTGGGACGCAGATGTGCATGTACATGCTGGAATCGCCTTGGAGGTCAGAGAGCAACTGCAAAATTCCCATTGGAAATGAGAAACCTAGGAAAGCCTAAATGTGGGATACTTTGGGAACTTGGAGCTAAGGCTGGCAAGGGCCTTTGAGAGCGGCGTTCAATGGGAAACTAACCTTCCCGGTGCCCTGAGATGGCCAGGGAAGAAGCACAGACATGGAGTCACCTGGGGCACGTAGAGGACAATCGGGCTCCCTGACCCTTTGACTTCTTCCTTTCCTCCTGTCTTTTGACTTTTGCTGCTCGGGCTTTTTCTTCCTCTTCTACCCTTTCTCCTCTCCTCTCCTCTCCTCTCCTCTCCTCTCCTCTCCTCTCCTCTCCTCTCCTCTCCTCTCCTCTCCTCTCCTCTCCTCTCCTCTCCTCTCCTCTCCTGTCTCCTCCTCCATTTCTTCTCCCTCTTCTTTCCTTCTCTTTTTTTTATTTCTCCTTCTCTCCTTGCCCTTCCCTTTGTCTCTTCGCCCATCCTCTCTTTGTGTTTGCTACCAGCCAGCGCTTGTTACCCCTTGGGTCCACGTCTCCTCTGTAACAAGGAGATGGACTTTGTGCTTGAATTTACGCTAGCAGTGGTTGTGTTTATGCACAGGCATTTTGCACCTCCTTTGCTTCTCTCTCTTCTGGCCTTCTGCATAGCCCTTCACACAGCCCCTCTGTACTTGCACGCTTCCTTCAAAGGACGCTGCTGAAATCAGCAGTTCCATCTCGGGGCCTCTCTGCTTCTCCTCGAGCCGTTCCTTTTCGGAGGGTGGTCGCGTAAAGCACATCCCCAAAGGCCTTCGGAGGCCATCGGGTCACTCTATGTCTGACCACCAGATCTTCACCCACAGCTGGAGGCTCGTCTACCTCTGGACGCAGTTTGATGGCTGCTGGGAGACGGCTCATGTGCGCACACCTGCTGCTTTTCTTCCTGTAATACTCCTCCAAAGTGGAAGTATTGCCTGCATCTCTCAGGCAGCTGAGAAGGTCACTCCTGGTACAGGTAAAACTGTGTATTTGGCCCAGGTGTCCAGGTTTTGGCAGCGGTGGAGCCTCAGGTTTGGCCTGTGTGACAAGAGGCCAGGGGCTGCCCTGTGCTGGACAGACCCTGTTCCAGCCGGCTTCGCAATGCACCCGCTGCAGGACACCATCACCCAAAGTGGTGGCACCTCTGGGGAAATGCATTTGCGGAAGAGCAAAATGCTGCACAGCAGAGTGAGGAGTGAGGAAAGAAGTGTGAGGAACAGCCCTATGAACACCAAGGTGAGAAGAGGAGGAGGAGGAGGAGGAGGAGGAGGAGGGGAGAAGGAGGAGGAGGAGGAGGAGGAGGAGGAGGAGGAGGAGGAGGAGGAGGAGGAGTTGGAGGGGAGGAGGTGCTCCAGGCGCTGGAGGAAAGATTGCCCTGCAGCCTGTGGGCAGGACCCAAGAGGTGCGGGCATTTCCCTGCAGCCCTTGGAGAGGACTACGCCAGAGAAGGTACCCACACTGCAGGCCATAGGGGACCCCACACTGGAGCACACGGATATTTCCTGAAGCAACTGTGGCCCGTGCAGAGCCCATGCGGCAGCAGGTTTATCCTGGAGGACTGCGTCCCTTGGGAGGGACCCCACGCTGGAGCAGGGGAACAGCGTGAGGAGGATGGAGCAGCAGAGAGGAGCTGCTATGGACTGAGCGCAGCCCCCATTCCCCATCTGCCTGCGCCCCTCGGCGGAGTGGGGAGAGGAATCGGGAAGGCAGGAGTGAAGTTGAGCCTGGGAAAAAAGAGTGGTGGAGGGAGAGGTGTTTTAGTTTTTTTCTTTGTTTCTCACTTCCCTAATTTTTTAATTGGCAACAAATTAAACCAGTTTTCCCTAAGTCCAGTTTGGTTTGGAAACTGGTGATCGATCTATCGAATGGAATGGAAGACTGAGCTGGAAGAGACCTACAAGGGTCATCGAGTCCAACTGCCTGAGCACTTTGGGGCTGACCAAAAGTGCAAGCATGTTATTAAGGGCATTGTCCAAATGCCTCTTAACCACTGACAGGCATGGGGCATTGACCACCTCTCTAGGAAGGCTGTTCCAGGGTTTGGCCACCCTCTTGGTAAAGAAATGCTTCCTAATGTCCAGTCGAAACCTGCCCTGACTGATGCAGCTTTGAACCGTTCCCACGCGTCCTGTCACTGGATCCCAGGGAGAAGAGATCAGCACCTCCCTCTCCACTTCCCCTCCTCAGGAAGCTGTAGAGAGCAGCGAGGTCACCCCTCAGCCTCCTTTCCTCCAAACTAGACAAACCCCTAGGTTTGTCTCGCCGCTCCTCATAGGACATGCCTTGTTGTCCTCCACGGGACGCAGTCAAGGACCTTCACATCCTTCTTAAACGGTGGGGCCCTGAACTGCACACAGGACTCAAGGTGAGGCCGCACCAATGCTAAATACAGCTAAATAATGATAAATAAATTCCGTCTGATTTTCTCCCCCTGTCCTACGGAGACGTGGGAGGGAGCGAGTACCTGGGTGGGCACCTGGAAGCCTCTGGTTTCCAGCCACCACAAAACCCTCCTTGTGGTCCAGAGCCGGGTGCCCTGGCCTGGTCTCTCCAGCCCCTGGCCTGTCCTTGCAGGGGGAAAGCAGGCACCCGCAGGCAGCAGCTGCAGGAGAGTTTCTGCTTGCCCTGGGGACACGCTGTTCCTCCCCCTTGATTTTTGGGGCTTGCAGGGCCCCTCAGTCCTGCCTCAGCAGGAGGGGTGTGAGGGGAGGAGCGGGAAGGAGGGGGCTTGCAGGGGTCACAAGGAGCAAACCCCTCGGGGAGGCGGGAGCAGGACTCGCTCTGCTCGGTCCCTGCCAAAGACTCCTCTCTGCTGCTGCAGCTGCTGCAGGTGAGAAGGGAGCTGGGACTGGGAGCCCGACCATGGGGCTCAGCCAGGTTGCTGCCCGGGGGAAACGATCTGCTTTCTCTTTACCTTGTCTTTACTTTTCCTTCTTGTTAGAGACAGTAGCAGTATGACCACTAACAGATATGCCTCCATAACGCTTCTCATAAATGGATTTCTGATTAATTTCAGGCTGGGCAGTCAAAAGCCTCTGGGTGCAGGGCAGCTATATCATTATGCAACATAGGTTGGGGTAGCAGAAGTGTGAGCGCACGTGCTACACGCACACGTATGAAAGCATGAGAAACAACTTCTCCCCAAAGGCTCCTCGCTGCTGGTGGTGGTGGTGGTGGTGGTGGTGGTGCCGTGGAGGGAGCCGGAAGGCCGACCCCGGGGCTCAGCCGGGCGTGGAGCTCCCTGTGCAAGCCAGGGACGCCCTTGTGCCGCCCCTGCTGCTCTTTCTGGGGAGATTTCGGGGCCCTGGGAGCTCTGTCCTGCCGGGGGGGCGGGGGGTGTTGTGCTTTGCACGTTGCAGGGGCCGGAGAGCCAGGGGCAATGGCTGTGGCCGGCCGGGCGGGGTGTCGCCGTGGGGCTTTGGCGCCTGTGACAGCACAGCGGACGAGTCACAGAGGGGTGTCCCCAGGGGCGCCAGCCGGCAGCGCCGCCGCTGCAGTACGTCTCGGGCCAGCGGTGAGTGGGGCAGGCGGGGGGAAGGCTGGGCTGGGCGAGGTGTGGGGCAGAAGCGCCAGCCGCCGGGGGGTGGTTCTAAAGGCTGGGGCGAGGGCGCAGCCGCTGTGGGGAGCGCCTTGGGCAGGGCAGGTGCCACCCTCGGGGCTGGGCGCAGAGGTGGGTGCCCCGGGGGGCTGCGGGGACGTGCCCCCGTCCCCGCAGCGCTCACTGCTCTTCCCCTTGCCGTCTCTGAGCTCCCTCGCCCCCTCTGCCACCCGCCCGCAGGCCCCTGCATCTCCTGTCCCCGCTGCCCCGGCCGCCGTCTCCCTCCCACCCAGCCCCGCTGAGCCCCTTCTCTCCCTCCTCCTCCAGGCCATGGCTGTGGGCATCACCCACGTCCTGACCGTGCTGAGCATCGTGCAGTACGCGCTGAGGGTCGGCGACTGGAGAGACGTGGCCACGGAGGACCTCCTGCGGCAGCATGAGGAGCAGCAGAGTCGGGAGATGACTTGGCTGCTGGAGGAGATGGAGCAGAGGAGCCAGGAGCCGCGCGGGCTCGCCCAGGAAGGCATGCTCCTCGCTGCCTGCCAGCACTGGTGGTTGTGGGCCTCTGCGGAAAGCCTGCTCGTGCTCTTTGGGCTCTACTGGCTGCCCAGGCAGAGGAGCGCTGCCTCTGAGAGCGGCAGCCATCAGGGAAGCTCCAGCGGTGCGGAGGAGGACAGGGAGGAGGAGGGCTGGGCGGACAAACCAGACCCTTATGACACTCTGGGTCAACACAAGGCTATGGATAAGCTGGGGATCTGCGCTGTGTTTGCCAAGCCCTTTTCAAGAACAACTTTCTGACGGGGCTGCATCCAGCCATGGGAGCGGGCAGCGCCTACCAAGACCTGAGCGCCCACGACGACGACAACATCGTCGACTGCCTGCTGCTCGTGCCCCTGAGACCACCCATCGGGCCCTTCTTCCACCGTTGCTGGGCGGCGTGGGGAAGATGCCGGCGAGGCACTCCTGCACCTGCGTGGAGCTGGCGTGCATGTGCAAGACGGAGCAGCTTTGATTCCTCCTACACCTTGAGGATGAGCTGAAGAGAAGCCGGGGCTCCTGCTTCCTGCGCAACCTTGGCAGCCGCCCCTGCCTCGATGGGGGGAGCCCGCCTGCTGGTTGCAGCTCTTGCTGAGGGCAGCCTGGGTGTTACTGCCTCAGTCGCTCCACTGCCAAGGCACGGTGCTGCCCCCCCTCCTGCTCCTGCAAGCTCCGGCTGAGGAATACCACCAAGAGTACCCACGGATCTGCAGGCCTGTAGGATAGTCTTGGTAGACATCGATAAGGTAGCTAGGAAGTGTTTCCTGCGTAGTTTAGGCTCTTCAATAGAAATGGATCTGCATGCAGTAATGACCGCGGTCCAGCAGCCTTCCAGGCATTCAGCAAAACCAGGGTCCGGCGGAAGATGCGGCTGCAAGGAGGCTTGCAGCAGAGATCTCTGTCACCACCGTGAGAGCGACCGCAAAGATGCCAATACATTAGCTTGTTTGAACAAACACTCTGTCCGTGTATGTCTGGGCAAGGCTTTGTCGGGGAACGTGGGCCCCTCTGGGACGAATCAGGCGAGTGTGTTGTGGAGAAGCGGGTTCGGGGGGCTCTGTTTTCACCCACTCTGTAACTCAGGTTCCCCGCCTGCCCTCGCTCCTCCGTCAGGGGGGAAAGCTGGGTGGGAGAGGCCGGCACTGGCACGTCCCGGGAGCTGGCAGCGCTACTGCCTGGGACGCAGCATGTGAGCTCACCCGCCTGCCAGGGCTCTGCCGGCCACCGCTGGGAGGGGAAAGCCTCCTCCTCCTCCTCCTCCTCCTCCGCTACCTGGTGCTCCCACTGCCCCGCTTCCCTTCCTCGAGCCCTTCTTGCTGCTGAGGGCTGCGGCTCTGGGGGAGCAAAGAGCCGTCTATAGGCACACACTCACTTCCCCTCCCAAGCTGTACTGGTCATGAAACACGGTCCAGGTCTGTCAGAGCTCGAGTTCCCCCTCTCTCTGAGGAGACTGTACGCTTCAGGTAGCCCCCGCTCATCCTGTGCGACCATACTCATTCTTCACAGCTCCTTAGGCTCTTTGGCCATTTCCACCTTCGGAAATAGCATTTACACTGAAAGAGAAGGGGCGAAATTGTGGAAAAGTACCACTGCCACATTGTTGCCTCAGCCTCGCTTTCTCCTGGGACGCAGATGTGCATGTACATGCTGGAATCGCCTTGGAGGTCAGAGAGCAACTGCAAAATTCCCATTGGAAATGAGAAACCTAGGAAAGCCTAAATGTGGGATACTTTGGGAACTTGGAGCTAAGGCTGGCAAGGGCCTTTGAGAGCGGCGTTCAATGGGAAACTAACCTTCCCGGTGCCCTGAGATGGCCAGGGAAGAAGCACAGACATGGAGTCACCTGGGGCACGTAGAGGACAATCGGGCTCCCTGACCCTTTGACTTCTTCCTTTCCTCCTGTCTTTTGACTTTTGCTGCTCGGGCTTTTTCTTCCTCTTCTACCCTTTCTCCTCTCCTCTCCTCTCCTCTCCTCTCCTCTCCTCTCCTCTCCTCTCCTCTCCTCTCCTCTCCTCTCCTCTCCTCTCCTCTCCTCTCCTCTCCTCTCCTCTCCTCTCCTGTCTCCTCCTCCATTTCTTCTCCCTCTTCTTTCCTTCTCTTTTTTTTATTTCTCCTTCTCTCCTTGCCCTTCCCTTTGTCTCTTCGCCCATCCTCTCTTTGTGTTTGCTACCAGCCAGCGCTTGTTACCCCTTGGGTCCACGTCTCCTCTGTAACAAGGAGATGGACTTTGTGCTTGAATTTACGCTAGCAGTGGTTGTGTTTATGCACAGGCATTTTGCACCTCCTTTGCTTCTCTCTCTTCTGGCCTTCTGCATAGCCCTTCACACAGCCCCTCTGTACTTGCACGCTTCCTTCAAAGGACGCTGCTGAAATCAGCAGTTCCATCTCGGGGCCTCTCTGCTTCTCCTCGAGCCGTTCCTTTTCGGAGGGTGGTCGCGTAAAGCACATCCCCAAAGGCCTTCGGAGGCCATCGGGTCACTCTATGTCTGACCACCAGATCTTCACCCACAGCTGGAGGCTCGTCTACCTCTGGACGCAGTTTGATGGCTGCTGGGAGACGGCTCATGTGCGCACACCTGCTGCTTTTCTTCCTGTAATACTCCTCCAAAGTGGAAGTATTGCCTGCATCTCTCAGGCAGCTGAGAAGGTCACTCCTGGTACAGGTAAAACTGTGTATTTGGCCCAGGTGTCCAGGTTTTGGCAGCGGTGGAGCCTCAGGTTTGGCCTGTGTGACAAGAGGCCAGGGGCTGCCCTGTGCTGGACAGACCCTGTTCCAGCCGGCTTCGCAATGCACCCGCTGCAGGACACCATCACCCAAAGTGGTGGCACCTCTGGGGAAATGCATTTGCGGAAGAGAAAGTGGTGGCACCTCTGGGGAAATGCATTTGCGGAAGAGCAAAATGCTGCACAGCAGAGTGAGGAGTGAGGAAAGAAGTGTGAGGAACAGCCCTATGAACACCAAGGTGAGAAGAGGAGGAGGAGGAGGAGGAGGAGGAGGAGGGGAGAAGGAGGAGGAGGAGGAGGAGGAGGAGGAGGAGGAGGAGGAGGAGGAGGAGGAGTTGGAGGGGAGGAGGTGCTCCAGGCGCTGGAGGAAAGATTGCCCTGCAGCCTGTGGGCAGGACCCAAGAGGTGCGGGCATTTCCCTGCAGCCCTTGGAGAGGACTACGCCAGAGAAGGTACCCACACTGCAGGCCATAGGGGACCCCACACTGGAGCACACGGATATTTCCTGAAGCAACTGTGGCCCGTGCAGAGCCCATGCGGCAGCAGGTTTATCCTGGAGGACTGCGTCCCTTGGGAGGGACCCCACGCTGGAGCAGGGGAACAGCGTGAGGAGGATGGAGCAGCAGAGAGGAGCTGCTATGGACTGGAGGGAGAGGTGTTTTAGTTTTTTTCTTTGTTTCTCACTTCCCTAATTTTTTAATTGGCAACAAATTAAACCAGTTTTCCCTAAGTCCAGTTTGGTTTGGAAACTGGTGATCGATCTATCGAATGGAATGGAACGGAATGGAATGGAACGGAATGGAATGGAATGGAATGGAATGGAATGGAATGGAATGGAATAGCTGAGCTGGAAGAGACCTACAAGGGTCATCGAGTCCAACTGCCTGAGCACTTTGGGGCTGACCAAAAGTGCAAGCATGTTATTAAGGGCATTGTCCAAATGCCTCTTAACCACTGACAGGCATGGGGCATTGACCACCTCTCTAGGAAGGCTGTTCCAGGGTTTGGCCACCCTCTTGGTAAAGAAATGCTTCCTAATGTCCAGTCGAAACCTGCCCTGACTGATGCAGCTTTGAACCGTTCCCACGCGTCCTGTCACTGGATCCCAGGGAGAAGAGATCAGCACCTCCCTCTCCACTTCCCCTCCTCAGGAAGCTGTAGAGAGCAGCGAGGTCACCCCTCAGCCTCCTTTCCTCCAAACTAGACAAACCCCTAGGTTTGTCTCGCCGCTCCTCATAGGACATGCCTTGTTGTCCTCCACGGGACGCAGTCAAGGACCTTCACATCCTTCTTAAACGGTGGGGCCCTGAACTGCACACAGGACTCAAGGTGAGGCCGCACCAATGCTAAATACAGCTAAATAATGATAAATAAATTCCGTCTGATTTTCTCCCCCTGTCCTACGGAGACGTGGGAGGGAGCGAGTACCTGGGTGGGCACCTGGAAGCCTCTGGTTTCCAGCCACCACAAAACCCTCCTTGTGGTCCAGAGCCGGGTGCCCTGGCCTGGTCTCTCCAGCCCCTGGCCTGTCCTTGCAGGGGGAAAGCAGGCACCCGCAGGCAGCAGCTGCAGGAGAGTTTCTGCTTGCCCTGGGGACACGCTGTTCCTCCCCCTTGATTTTTGGGGCTTGCAGGGCCCCTCAGTCCTGCCTCAGCAGGAGGGGTGTGAGGGGAGGAGCGGGAAGGAGGGGGCTTGCAGGGGTCACAAGGAGCAAACCCCTCGGGGAGGCGGGAGCAGGACTCGCTCTGCTCGGTCCCTGCCAAAGACTCCTCTCTGCTGCTGCAGCTGCTGCAGGTGAGAAGGGAGCTGGGACTGGGAGCCCGACCATGGGGCTCAGCCAGGTTGCTGCCCGGGGGAAACGATCTGCTTTCTCTTTACCTTGTCTTTACTTTTCCTTCTTGTTAGAGACAGTAGCAGTATGACCACTAACAGATATGCCTCCATAACGCTTCTCATAAATGGATTTCTGATTAATTTCAGGCTGGGCAGTCAAAAGCCTCTGGGTGCAGGGCAGCTATATCATTATGCAACATAGGTTGGGGTAGCAGAAGTGTGAGCGCACGTGCTACACGCACACGTATGAAAGCATGAGAAACAACTTCTCCCCAAAGGCTCCTCGCTGCTGGTGGTGGTGGTGGTGGTGGTGGTGGTGCCGTGGAGGGAGCCGGAAGGCCGACCCCGGGGCTCAGCCGGGCGTGGAGCTCCCTGTGCAAGCCAGGGACGCCCTTGTGCCGCCCCTGCTGCTCTTTCTGGGGAGATTTCGGGGCCCTGGGAGCTCTGTCCTGCCGGGGGGGCGGGGGGTGTTGTGCTTTGCACGTTGCAGGGGCCGGAGAGCCAGGGGCAATGGCTGTGGCCGGCCGGGCGGGGTGTCGCCGTGGGGCTTTGGCGCCTGTGACAGCACAGCGGACGAGTCACAGAGGGGTGTCCCCAGGGGCGCCAGCCGGCAGCGCCGCCGCTGCAGTACGTCTCGGGCCAGCGGTGAGTGGGGCAGGCGGGGGGAAGGCTGGGCTGGGCGAGGTGTGGGGCAGAAGCGCCAGCCGCCGGGGGGTGGTTCTAAAGGCTGGGGCGAGGGCGCAGCCGCTGTGGGGAGCGCCTTGGGCAGGGCAGGTGCCACCCTCGGGGCTGGGCGCAGAGGTGGGTGCCCCGGGGGGCTGCGGGGACGTGCCCCCGTCCCCGCAGCGCTCACTGCTCTTCCCCTTGCCGTCTCTGAGCTCCCTCGCCCCCTCTGCCACCCGCCCGCAGGCCCCTGCATCTCCTGTCCCCGCTGCCCCGGCCGCCGTCTCCCTCCCACCCAGCCCCGCTGAGCCCCTTCTCTCCCTCCTCCTCCAGGCCATGGCTGTGGGCATCACCCACGTCCTGACCGTGCTGAGCATCGTGCAGTACGCGCTGAGGGTCGGCGACTGGAGAGACGTGGCCACGGAGGACCTCCTGCGGCAGCATGAGGAGCAGCAGAGTCGGGAGATGACTTGGCTGCTGGAGGAGATGGAGCAGAGGAGCCAGGAGCCGCGCGGGCTCGCCCAGGAAGGCATGCTCCTCGCTGCCTGCCAGCACTGGTGGTTGTGGGCCTCTGCGGAAAGCCTGCTCGTGCTCTTTGGGCTCTACTGGCTGCCCAGGCAGAGGAGCGCTGCCTCTGAGAGCGGCAGCCATCAGGGAAGCTCCAGCGGTGCGGAGGAGGACAGGGAGGAGGAGGGCTGGGCGGACAAACCAGACCCTTATGACACTCTGGGTCAACACAAGGCTATGGATAAGCTGGGGATCTGCGCTGTGTTTGCCAAGCCCTTTTCAAGAACAACTTTCTGACGGGGCTGCATCCAGCCATGGGAGCGGGCAGCGCCTACCAAGACCTGAGCGCCCACGACGACGACAACATCGTCGACTGCCTGCTGCTCGTGCCCCTGAGACCACCCATCGGGCCCTTCTTCCACCGTTGCTGGGCGGCGTGGGGAAGATGCCGGCGAGGCACTCCTGCACCTGCGTGGAGCTGGCGTGCATGTGCAAGACGGAGCAGCTTTGATTCCTCCTACACCTTGAGGATGAGCTGAAGAGAAGCCGGGGCTCCTGCTTCCTGCGCAACCTTGGCAGCCGCCCCTGCCTCGATGGGGGGAGCCCGCCTGCTGGTTGCAGCTCTTGCTGAGGGCAGCCTGGGTGTTACTGCCTCAGTCGCTCCACTGCCAAGGCACGGTGCTGCCCCCCCTCCTGCTCCTGCAAGCTCCGGCTGAGGAATACCACCAAGAGTACCCACGGATCTGCAGGCCTGTAGGATAGTCTTGGTAGACATCGATAAGGTAGCTAGGAAGTGTTTCCTGCGTAGTTTAGGCTCTTCAATAGAAATGGATCTGCATGCAGTAATGACCGCGGTCCAGCAGCCTTCCAGGCATTCAGCAAAACCAGGGTCCGGCGGAAGATGCGGCTGCAAGGAGGCTTGCAGCAGAGATCTCTGTCACCACCGTGAGAGCGACCGCAAAGATGCCAATACATTAGCTTGTTTGAACAAACACTCTGTCCGTGTATGTCTGGGCAAGGCTTTGTCGGGGAACGTGGGCCCCTCTGGGATGCTTCCACGCTCAGCTGCCGACGAATCAGGCGAGTGTGTTGTGGAGAAGCGGGTTCGGGGGGCTCTGTTTTCACCCACTCTGTAACTCAGGTTCCCCGCCTGCCCTCGCTCCTCCGTCAGGGGGGAAAGCTGGGTGGGAGAGGCCGGCACTGGCACGTCCCGGGAGCTGGCAGCGCTACTGCCTGGGACGCAGCATGTGAGCTCACCCGCCTGCCAGGGCTCTGCCGGCCACCGCTGGGAGGGGAAAGCCTCCTCCTCCTCCTCCTCCTCCTCCGCTACCTGGTGCTCCCACTGCCCCGCTTCCCTTCCTCGAGCCCTTCTTGCTGCTGAGGGCTGCGGCTCTGGGGGAGCAAAGAGCCGTCTATAGGCACACACTCACTTCCCCTCCCAAGCTGTACTGGTCATGAAACACGGTCCAGGTCTGTCAGAGCTCGAGTTCCCCCTCTCTCTGAGGAGACTGTACGGTTCAGGTAGCCCCCGCTCATCCTGTGCGACCATACTCATTCTTCACAGCTCCTTAGGCTCTTTGGCCATTTCCACCTTCGGAAATAGCATTTACACTGAAAGAGAAGGGGCGAAATTGTGGAAAAGTACCACTGCCACATTGTTGCCTCAGCCTCGCTTTCTCCTGGGACGCAGATGTGCATGTACATGCTGGAATCGCCTTGGAGGTCAGAGAGCAACTGCAAAATTCCCATTGGAAATGAGAAACCTAGGAAAGCCTAAATGTGGGATACTTTGGGAACTTGGAGCTAAGGCTGGCAAGGGCCTTTGAGAGCGGCGTTCAATGGGAAACTAACCTTCCCGGTGCCCTGAGATGGCCAGGGAAGAAGCACAGACATGGAGTCACCTGGGGCACGTAGAGGACAATCGGGCTCCCTGACCCTTTGACTTCTTCCTTTCCTCCTGTCTTTTGACTTTTGCTGCTCGGGCTTTTTCTTCCTCTTCTACCCTTTCTCCTCTCCTCTCCTCTCCTCTCCTCTCCTCTCCTCTCCTCTCCTCTCCTCTCCTCTCCTCTCCTCTCCTCTCCTCTCCTGCCTCCTCCTCCATTTCTTCTCCCTCTTCTTTCCTTCTCTTTTTTTTATTTCTCCTTCTCTCCTTGCCCTTCCCTTTGTCTCTTCGCCCATCCTCTCTTTGTGTTTGCTACCAGCCAGCGCTTGTTACCCCTTGGGTCCACGTCTCCTCTGTAACAAGGAGATGGACTTTGTGCTTGAATTTACGCTAGCAGTGGTTGTGTTTATGCACAGGCATTTTGCACCTCCTTTGCTTCTCTCTCTTCTGGCCTTCTGCATAGCCCTTCACACAGCCCCTCTGTACTTGCACGCTTCCTTCAAAGGACGCTGCTGAAATCAGCAGTTCCATCTCGGGGCCTCTCTGCTTCTCCTCGAGCCGTTCCTTTTCGGAGGGTGGTCGCGTAAAGCACATCCCCAAAGGCCTTCGGAGGCCATCGGGTCACTCTATGTCTGACCACCAGATCTTCACCCACAGCTGGAGGCTCGTCTACCTCTGGACGCAGTTTGATGGCTGCTGGGAGACGGCTCATGTGCGCACACCTGCTGCTTTTCTTCCTGTAATACTCCTCCAAAGTGGAAGTATTGCCTGCATCTCTCAGGCAGCTGAGAAGGTCACTCCTGGTACAGGTAAAACTGTGTATTTGGCCCAGGTGTCCAGGTTTTGGCAGCGGTGGAGCCTCAGGTTTGGCCTGTGTGACAAGAGGCCAGGGGCTGCCCTGTGCTGGACAGACCCTGTTCCAGCCGGCTTCGCAATGCACCCGCTGCAGGACACCATCACCCAAAGTGGTGGCACCTCTGGGGAAATGCATTTGCGGAAGAGCAAAATGCTGTACAGCAGAGTGAGGAGTGAGGAAAGAAGTGTGAGGAACAGCCCTATGAACACCAAGGTGAGAAGAGGAGGAGGAGGAGGAGGAGGAGAAGGAGGTGCTCCAGGCGCTGGAGGAAAGATTGCCCTGCAGCCTGTGGGCAGGACCCAAGAGGTGCGGGCATTTCCCTGCAGCCCTTGGAGAGGACTACGCCAGAGAAGGTACCCACACTGCAGGCCATAGGGGACCCCACACTGGAGCACACGGATATTTCCTGAAGCAACTGTGGCCCGTGCAGAGCCCATGCGGCAGCAGGTTTATCCTGGAGGACTGCGTCCCTTGGGAGGGACCCCACGCTGGAGCAGGGGAACAGCGTGAGGAGGATGGAGCAGCAGAGAGGAGCTGCTATGGACTGAGCGCAGCCCCCATTCCCCATCTGCCTGCGCCCCTCGGCGGAGTGGGGAGAGGAATCGGGAAGGCAGGAGTGAAGTTGAGCCTGGGAAAAAAGAGTGGTGGAGGGAGAGGTGTTTTAGTTTTTTTCTTTGTTTCTCACTTCCCTAATTTTTTAATTGGCAACAAATTAAACCAGTTTTCCCTAAGTCCAGTTTGGTTTGGAAACTGATGATCGATCTATCGAATGGAATGGAATGGAATGGAATGGAATGGAATGGAATGGAATGGAATGGAATGGAATGGAATGGAATGGAATAGCTGAGCTGGAAGGGACCTACAAGGGTCATCGAGTCCAACTGCCTGAGCACTTTGGGGCTGACCAAAAGTGCAAGCATGTTATTAAGGGCATTGTCCAAATGCCTCTTAACCACTGACAGGCATGGGGCATTGACCACCTCTCTAGGAAGGCTGTTCCAGGGTTTGGCCACCCTCTTGGTAAAGAAATGCTTCCTAATGTCCAGTCGAAACCTGCCCTGACTGATGCAGCTTTGAACCGTTCCCACGCGTCCTGTCACTGGATCCCAGGGAGAAGAGATCAGCACCTCCCTCTCCACTTCCCCTCCTCAGGAAGCTGTAGAGAGCAGCGAGGTCACCCCTCAGCCTCCTTTCCTCCAAACTAGACAAACCCCTAGGTTTGTCTCGCCGCTCCTCATAGGACATGCCTTGTTGTCCTCCACGGGACGCAGTCAAGGACCTTCACATCCTTCTTAAACGGTGGGGCCCTGAACTGCACACAGGACTCAAGGTGAGGCCGCACCAATGCTAAATACAGCTAAATAATGATAAATAAATTCCGTCTGATTTTCTCCCCCTGTCCTACGGAGACGTGGGAGGGAGCGAGTACCTGGGTGGGCACCTGGAAGCCTCTGGTTTCCAGCCACCACAAAACCCTCCTTGTGGTCCAGAGCCGGGTGCCCTGGCCTGGTCTCTCCAGCCCCTGGCCTGTCCTTGCAGGGGGAAAGCAGGCACCTGCAGGCAGCAGCTGCAGGAGAGTTTCTGCTTGCCCTGGGGACACGCTGTTCCTCCCCCTTGATTTTTGGGGCTTGCAGGGCCCCTCAGTCCTGCCTCAGCAGGAGGGGTGTGAGGGGAGGAGCGGGAAGGAGGGGGCTTGCAGGGGTCACAAGGAGCAAACCCCTCGGGGAGGCGGGAGCAGGACTCGCTCTGCTCGGTCTGTAACTTACTGTAACATCATTGGTATGGCATATAATGTTATGTAGCAACTAACATCATATAGTTCAGATCATTGGCTATTCTCACCCAAAATCAAATCCGCTTGAGGTACACATCGGACTTCCCCATCCTTCTGCATTATCCTCCAAGTGCACCCAGGTCCTTGAGCAAATGCAATCCCATGGATGGGTTTGCCTTTACCCGAGGCAGGAATAACCCAGACTGTCTTCCCCAATGTATTTTTTATGTGCACTACAGGGACTTTATTCACATCTAAAGTACGTAAAAGTTTTGACTGGGCAGGGCCAGCTCGATTGGCAGATCCCCTCATGTTGACTAACCAGGTGGCCTTTGCTAAACGCGTATCCCAATGTTTGAATGTCCCACCACCCATTGCTCTCAGTGCAGTCTTTAACAGTCCGTTGTATCGTTCAGTTCTCCTGGAGGCTGGTGCATGACAGGGGATGTGATACCCCCACTCAATGCCGTGCTCTTTGGCCCAGGTGTCTATGAGGTTGTTTTGGAAATGAGTCCCGTTGTCTGACTCAACTCTTTCTGGGGTGCCATGTTGCCACAGGACTTGCTTTTCGAGGCCCAGGATAGTGTTCCGGGCAGTGGCATGGGCCACGGGATATGTTTCCAGCCATCCGGTGGTTGCCTCCACCATTGTAAGCACGTGGCGCTTGCCTTGGCGGGTCTGTGGGAGTGTGATATAATCAATCTGCCAGGCCTCCCCATATTTATATTTCAGCCATCGTCCTCCATACCAGAGGGGCTTTAACCACTTGGCTTGCTTGATCGCAGCGCATGTTTCACATTCATGGATAACCTGTGCAATAGTGTCCATAGTCAAGTCCACCCCTTGATCACGAGCCCATCTGTATGTTGCATCTCTTCCTTGGTGGCCTGAGGTGTCATGGGCCCACCAAGCTAGAAATAATTCACCCTTATGTTGCCAGTCCAGATCCACCTGAACCACTTCAATCTTAGCAGCCTGATCCACCTGCTGGTTATTTTGATGTTCTTCAGTGGCCCGACTCTTGGGTACGTGAGCATCTACGTGACGGACTTTTACAACCAGGTTCTCTACCCGGGCAGCAATATCTTGCCACAATGCGGCAGCCCAGATGGGTTTGCCTCTGCGCTGCCAGTTGCTCTGCTTCCATTGCTGCAACCACCCCCACAGGGCATTTGCCACCATCCATGAGTCAGTATAGAGATAGAGCACCGGCCACTTTTCTCGGTCAGCAATGTCTAAAGCCAGCTGGATGGCCTTTACTTCTGCAAATTGGCTCGATTCACCTTCTCCTTCAGCCGTTTCTACAACTTGTCGCATAGGACTCCATACAGCAGTTTTCCACCTCCAATGCTTTCCCACAATATGACAGGACCCATCAGTGAACAGAGCATATTGTTTCTCATTTTCTGGTAGTTTATTATACATTGGGGCCTCCTCAGCACGCGTCACCTCATCCTGTTCTCGTGACAGCCCTTCTCCAGGGTAGTCTGCCTCGTACACTTCTTCCTCCGGCTCCCTTTTAGAAGCAGCTTCTTCCTCCCTTACTAAATGAGCCGACTTCCGCTTCCAAAATTTCTTCTTGTGTACAGGGCGACTGATACCGGCACAGGCTGGTTCTTTGGTTCAGCCGCAGGGCCTGTCGCTGTGGTCGGAGTGGCCGCAGGGCCTGTCTCCGTGGTCAGAGTGGCCGCAGGGCCTGTCGCCAGGTTCGGAGTGGCCGCAGGGCATGTCGCCGGGGTCAGAGTGGCCTCAGGGCCTGTTGCCGGGGTCTGAGTGGCCGCAGTGTGTGTCGTTTTACTGTCAGAGCCAGAGACCACCTCTTCCCTTTGAGGGTACTGAATAATGTTGAACAGGGCTCGGTAGGCATGGGCCAGGCCCCATCATGTTACAGTGATCTGTGTCTCCCTGGAGTTGCCAGGGTGACAGCATCCTTTTTCCAAATATTCCACTAACTTTTCAGGATTCTGCACTTGCTCAGGGGTGAAGTTCCAAAACACTGGGGGTGCCCATTGGCCTAGGTACTTGCCCATCCTATCCCACACACCCTGCCACTCATAACTATCCAGCCTTGGGGCAGATCTCTGGGTGGTATTCTTAAATTGCCTATTAACCTTAGGCAAAGCCAAAACAATATTCCCAAGAGATACCAATGTAAGTATCTTAACTACCCAAGGATGTTCAAGATACTGAAAAGTTACTGTAATGAAGAAGGAAACATCATAGAAGAAGGTAGCAACGCTGCCATTCTGTATTTCCTCCATGAAAAACCTCTCAGCGGAAGGACTGTCACTGCTAATTGTCTCCACGAATTGGTACCCGAAGTACAGTAACGGCTTCAGTACAAAACTCAAATGCCAGATTAAGCTCAAGGCCAGTGTTTTAATAACAAACCTCCCAGGCAAAACATCACTAATCACTGCAGACCACAGCAAACAGCAAAAAACAACACCGATCTAACATGTACAGCAAAAAAAAGAGCATGATGCACATCAGACAAACCAATATCGAGAACAGAGGAACCAACATTGCGACCCGCAACTGCTAACAGATACAAAATACCTTAATGCGTGCTGGTTAATCTGTTATTATCTCAAACCCTTTGAGCCCCACGTTGGGCACAAAAAAGGACTGTCGTGGTGTAACCTCAGTTGGCAACTGAGCACCACACAGCCGCTCACTCACTCCCCGCCCCCCCCGGTGGGTTGGGGGAGAGAATCGGAAGAGTAAAAGTGAGGAAGCTCGGGGGTTGAGATAAAAACTGTGTAATATCTGAAATAAAATAAAATAATAATAATAATAATAATAATAATATACAAAGCAATTGATGCACAATGCAATTGCTCACCACCTGCTGACCGATGCCCAGCCAGTCCCCGAGCAGCGGCCCCCCAGCCAGCTTTCCCCAGTTTATGTACTGAGCATGACGTCACACGGTATGGAATGTCCCTTGGGCCAGTTTGGGTCAGCTGTCCTGGCTGTGCCCCCTCCCGGCTTCTTGTGCCCCTCCAGCCTTCTCAGTCGGCAGAGCATGGGAAGCTGAAAAGTCCTTGACTAGTGTAAGCACTACTTAGCAACAGCTAAAACATCGGTGTGTTACCAAAATTATACTCATCCTAAATCCAAACGACAGCACTGTACCAGCTACTAGGAAGAAAATTAAATCTATCTCAGCCGAAACCAGGACACGTGTATGCTATCTTTTTGTATGATAACTATTTAAATAGTCGTATCATATATTCAAACTAGTACCTTTGCTTGTAGGCATGCTTGTATATTCTTAGATGCACTTCTTGTGCACTTAAAATGTGCGACCTTCAACATTTAAGGAGAAATCAAAACCCATTGATTTATGGTCAACACTGAAACACTGACAGCACTGAAATTCCTTATTTTTCCCAAAGTATAACAAAAAAGACCTAGAAAAAAATGCAAGGCGGATTGCATTTTAACGAAGGTAAATTTGCTGGGAATGGAATAAAGCAGCAAGAAGCTTAGACCTAGGTGCTAGATTTTAGTACCGGACTCAAGAGTTGAACAAAGCTTTGAGCAAAGTGTCCAAATCACAGAAACTCTGGGCAAAGAATTAAGAGGACTCCAGAGCTGGGCAACAGGTGAGGGGTGACCTGCAACCCTGCAGCTTGGGGCGTACACGTCAGAAATCTGCCTTTGTTCCACTCTAGTGCCAATTCCTTTCTCTCTGGGATCCATACATTCTCGTATTTTGCCTTTCTTGGAGAACAAGCTGAACTGGAGAGCCCTTTGAGTTTTTGAAAGTTGAAGCAAAACTCATGATACTATCAAGACCTAACGTTTCATCTCTGCGACAATTTATATGGATTTCAATACGAAGAGACTGTGTTTCCTACTACCACCATTTTTTAAGAAGACTGACAATACCCACCAAGCTTTACAAAGGGAAGACCTTGTGCAGCCTGAGGACGGCTTGTTCTTTCTTATATTCAATTTCATGGTAATATTTGGCACAAATGTTGTTGGAAGTACATGATAGCCAGTGGGTTCTAACGTTTCTCCGGTTGCCCAGTTTGCTTTTCCTTGGCTTTGGTGGGCTTAGGGTTAGTGCGTATCAATATGTCCCTGTTGCTTGACAGAGCACGGACACAAGAGCATGTTGTATGGGTAAGTATTACCTGATCTGCTTCTGGTGTATCTATAGTGTCATTTCCAATTAACTTACAGATCTACACTTCTCACAGTCCTGATGTTTCTCACAGTATCCTCAGATCCAATCCCTGGTACTTCCTCTGCCTCATATTATTCCTCAATCTTTATTATAAAATATTAACTGATGTGCCAAAGGTCTTGGGCCCAGTGTTTGTGGAGAAGCTGAAATGGAGGCTGGGGACTGCTTTAATCTCCATCAAGCTCCAGAACTTATCCAAGGTAGTTCGAGCAGGGTGACTTTACAGTGAGTTGTGTTCAAGTCTGACTTGTTTCTATCCCTAGCATATTTTATCAATGTATCCTTATAAAGTTATATTTAAAGCTATTACAATTTGAATTAGACATCAGTTTCAGAAGAAAACCATATTTGATCATTCTTATTTCTTATTTCTAGTGCAATACTGAGCATTATCATACTTGATTTTTAAATAAATGGTCCTTATTAAGGGTTCAATTTTCCTTTTGTTATCCCTTATGTGGAATAGAAATGATACCCTAGCTCTGTATAGTTTAATATTAGCTATGTATGAAGAAATATCTTAATAATTTGTAAAGTAAATTTGTTTTTTTGTTAGAGAAATCATGTTATTTCTTGAGCTATGGAACCTACAGTAAATTTTTTTAGTAAAACATTTGAATATCTAAAGATGAATATTATAATTTTAAACACTGGGCAATTTAATCATTTCATGAATTATTCACATTTTATTTCAGTACATTTATGGGTAACAAAAGCAAGTGCACAGTTTAAGAAAAAGGAACATCCATACATTTTTTATCAAGGAAACTGATATTCAGTTTAATACACCTGTGAAAGAAAGATTCTGTGGTTTTTTGTTGGTGGTTTGTTGTTTGTTTCTTTTTCTTCTAACAATCACACATTGTCTGAACTATTGTATGAATTGAAGACACATGCCAGATATGTATTTTGACCTTGAGGATTTACCAGTCTGATTTTAATCTATTTGAATAATTTAGTTTTGTAGGGGGAAAAAGGTCAGTTGAAACAATCTTTATTTAATTTGAACAGAATCTCTGTGAAGCTTAACAAATACTGCTTCTACTACTGAAAAAACTCAGTTTACTTACATTCTTTACTAGTCATGGAAATCATGTACAATTTTATTTCAGAAAGCCATTATCTATTGAGCCTAAGTAAATAGAACAAAATCAGATTAAAAGGAATTGAAACAGAAATTCAGAACAGAATAAAATATGTCACTGTGTTACATTTGTGACAGTCAAACATTTCTGCTTTTGCCAGAATTGATCACAATAGTCACCAAAGTTGCAGGTGGTTAGAAACTACTTATTTGGTATCAACACACATCTGTGGACAAATAGCTCAAGAGGAAACATTCATAATACATAACATAACATAACTATATAGTACTCAAAATTTGTGCTATAGAACTGTATCAACGAGTCGTTGAGACGTCTGGATAGAGCTGGCACTTGCCTAATTTACTCTCAGAAGTTTCTGAGAGAAAGAAATTCTACGGGCTCCCTTGGACTGTATATGAAAGTGCTTAACTATTCTTACTCTTAGAAACATTTTGTTATGTTATATTCAAAATCTTCCTTGGTGTAAGTCTGGCTGCTACTGCTTATCCTGTTCAGAAGGGTTCGTGGCCAGCGGTTTCTTTCTTTCATCTTTGCACCTACTGTTATCATGTCCATGTTCCATCTCCTCTTCTCCAGACTAAACAACCTCAGTTCCTTTCCTCATAGATCATTGTTTTTAGATCCTGCAGCAAGTAGACCACACTGAATGATTAGCACTTTCCCAGCTTTGCAACTATTTTTAGTTTACATGATCCTTATCTAGCAGGTAAACAAAAGAGTCATGCTGAAAGGCAGAGCCATATTTCAATACAGATGTGTGTGTTTCAACTGGAATTCAGTCCTTAATTTGTATAACCTTAGACTTTGTGTTTGTTTGTTTACTTGGATATTCTCCAACATGCTAGTGTTTGGATTTTACTGTTATTCCTTATCTTGACTCGATAACAGTATCACTATAATGGAGTCTCATCAAGTTGACACAAAATAAGTGCTCTTAGTATGATGGCCTATGACAACAATTTGACCCATTCCTCTCCTTTGACCACTAAATAGGGGAAAAACAAATCAGCATGTTAAATAACACTGACTATATAATTAAAATACATGTATGCATTTTTATATTTATACTTCCTATAATGAATGGAATGTATGTATGAGAGCTAGTACATTCCACATTTGAAAGAAGACGTTGTCAATCATTAAAGACAGACAAATCAGAAACTAAGATCTGAATAACGTGTTTGCAAAACAGCCTGTGCAGTTCTTGAGTTTTGGTTTTGAGGTTTCTATTCCCTAGCAAATCTAAGTCACAACTTGACACCAAAGAGCAAAACAAAAATTTCTGTATATTAAATGCATGCAGACCTACATGAATGTATCAAAGCCATGTTTTGAAATGCATTTTGAAAAGTTTTCCAATATTTTTTTTTCCAGAGGCAAGTGCGGAAAGGAAAATTAGTATCCAATTTTCATGTTTCAGCATAGAAGAGTTGTATATTAAGTGATGATAATGATTTGTGCAATCACTATAAGAATTTTTCAGGAAGTATGCACTTATTTATAAATAAAGGATATTTTTCAGTAATATGTCTCCTGGTTTTGAATAAACACCAAAAAAAAAAAAATCCAGAATGCTTTATGCAAATATGTGTAGAACTACATGTCTTACCTTGCCTCTGAAGAAAGTAAAAAAATGTAAGATACATAAAATCTATGGTTATTTCAGGATGCAATCTTCAGGGAAAGGTCTAAATGGGGCTGGAACACAAAATTTGGTTTTAATTGTCTGAAATGTGTTTTCAGAGGGGTTTTTTGTTTCGTAAGCTAACACTACTGACTATATATTGTTAATCTATACTTCTATTAATAGTTGGCAGGCAGAAAGCATTCTGCATAATGTTGCGATACAAAATTCTGTGAGATTATCTGTTCTGCATGGAGCAGTGTAGAAATTTAAGTTCAGTTTAATCTGGAAACTTCGGGTTTTGTATATATATATAAAAATATATGCATAAAAATATTTTTACATATATACATAGTACTAGGTAATAGGGCTTATGTTAGCAAAAGAAGGGAACTTCCAAAATCTATTGCAAAATGACATGTTCTATGTCCTTTGAACATATTCTATAGAATATAAATAGAAATTGCAGATATGAATTCAGAGATAATCCCTTTTATTACAATTATTATTATTATAATTATAATTAAGAATATTGGTTACATTACTGATTGCCCTTTGTCTCTTAAATAAGTTCTCAGCTAGAGGCCATATGATGTCTGTATTCTGATATGAAACAATTCAACACCACATACCATCTCCATCTTTCCTGCCCTGAAAGGTTATTATGACAGATGGAGCCCAAAGTCATGGACTAAATGAACTCAACGAACATTTTAGAGGGACAGCCCATAGACGAATGGAATGATATCTGTGTGTATATATATCAAAAAACAGGAAAAGGGGTGGTGATTAATGTAAAAGTATTGGAAAGTGGGGGACGTGGGCATGACGTAGATGGTATAGAATAAGGGGTGGATACTATCCTGGTGTCAGCTGAGATAGAGTTAATGTTTTTCCTAGTAGCTGGTACAGTGCTGTCGTTTGGATTTAGGATGAGAACAATGTTGATAACACACTGATGTTTTAGTTGTTGCTAGGTAGTGCTTACACTAGCCAAGGACTTTTCAGCTTCCCATGCTCTACCGACTGACTGAGAAGGCTGGAGGGGCACAAGAAGC
Organism: Aptenodytes patagonicus; assembly: GCF_965638725.1. Taxonomy (NCBI): domain Eukaryota; kingdom Metazoa; phylum Chordata; class Aves; order Sphenisciformes; family Spheniscidae; genus Aptenodytes; species Aptenodytes patagonicus. The sequence goes on along the minus strand of NW_027472326.1, from coordinate 10,185 downwards.
CAGGAGGGGGCACAGCCAGGACAGCTGACCCAAACTGGCCCAAGGGACATTCCATACCATGTGACGTCATGCTCAGTACATAAACTGGGGGAAAGCTGGCCGGGGGGCCGCTGCTCGGGGACTGGCTGGGCATCGGTCAGCAGGTGGTGAGCAATTGCATTGTGCATCAATTGCTTTGTATATTATTATTATTATTATTATTATTATTATTATTATTATTATTTTATTTTATTTCAGATATTACACAGTTTTTATCTCAACCCACGAGCTTCCTCACTTTTACTCTTCTGATTCTCTCCCCCAACCCACCGGGGGGGGCGGGGAGTGAGCGAGCGGCTGTGTGGTGCTCAGTTGCCAACTGAGGTTAAACCACAACAAAATGCTATGTCTTAAGCAGGCAGTAGAATACTTCTTTTAAGTCTTTTTCATCCTTCTATGTGAGGAGAATTGTGAGAATGCCTCAGTCACAAAAATTAATACAGTAAAATAACATTTACGTCCTTAATACATAGTTGAAGCGTGCACCCAAGAGACGACAAAATCTTCTAACAAGTGGGTTTATGTGTATGAATAAATGCACAACCCGTTAATTCTCATTTTGGGGGACAAAGAGACATCTTCTAGATTTTCAGCACATCACAGAAGTTCAGAGATCCTTGCCTACTGGTACTATGCTCATTACTAATGTGATTGCTTTTGTTTGTACCCTCTGTGCTCTTTCCCTGATGAAAAGAAGGGTAACCACTTGCGGTGGGTTGAACTTAGCCAGATACCAGGCAGCCAGAAAACGCGAGACCCAGTGACGGAACAGCTGATTTCAGTGGCATGCTTTGAAGCAAGTACAGAGGTGGTCCAGGGCATGGGAGAGGAGGCAGGGAGGAGGGGACGGCACGAACACCCGGAGAAGAGAGAGAAGATAAGGAGGTGCTAAGTGTCTAAGTATAAGTGTACCCACTGCAAATGTAAATTCGAGCACAAATTTCGTCTCTTTGCTACAAAGGGGAGATGCAGCCATGGGGTAACATTCCCCAACAAAGTGTTACCCAGACACTCACAGACACAGGATTTGATAAAACAAGCAAATGTAGTGGTATATTCACATAGGGTAAACCCCTCCTGGGCCTCATGGCAGGAGGGGCATCACAAGTGTGAGCAGGTGCTGAGGCTGTGAGGAAGCAGGGGCCTGGCTTCTGTTCAGATCGTCACGGAGTACAGGAAGAAGAACAGCATGTTCTCCAGCAGGTTCTCCACGTGGATGCAGGAGTACCTCGCCGGCATCTTCCCCACGCCGCCCAGCAACGGTGGAAGAAGGGCCCGATGGGTGGTCTCAGGGGCACGAGCAGCAGGCAGTCGACGATGTTGTCGTCGTCGTGGGCGCTCAGGTCTTGGTAGGCGCTGCCCGCTCCCATGGCTGGATGCAGCCCCGTCAGAAAGTTGTTCTTGAAAAGGGCTTGGCAAACACAGCGCAGATCCCCAGCTTATCCATAGCCTTGTGTTGACCCAGAGTGTCATAAGGGTCTGGTTTGTCCGCCCAGCCCTCCTCCTCCCTGTCCTCCTCCGCACCGCTGGAGCTTCCCTGATGGCTGCCGCTCTCAGAGGCAGCGCTCCTCTGCCTGGGCAGCCAGTAGAGCCCAAAGAGCACGAGCAGGCTTTCCGCAGAGGCCCACAACCACCAGTGCTGGCAGGCAGCGAGGAGCATGCCTTCCTGGGCGAGCCCGCGCGGCTCCTGGCTCCTCTGCTCCATCTCCTCCAGCAGCCAAGTCATCTCCCGACTCTGCTGCTCCTCATGCTGCCGCAGGAGGTCCTCCGCGGCCACGTCTCTCCAGTCGCCGACCCTCAGCGCGTACTGCACGATGCTCAGCACGGTCAGGACGTGGGTGATGCCCACAGCCATGGCCTGGAGGAGGAGGGAGAGAAGGGGCTCAGCGGGGCTGGGTGGGAGGGAGACGGCGGCCGGGGCAGCGGGGACAGGAGACGCAGGGGCCTGCGGGCGGGTGGCAGAGGGGGCGAGGGAGCTCAGAGACGGCAAGGGGAAGAGCAGTGAGCGCTGCGGGGACGGGGGCACGTCCCCGCAGCCCCCCGGGGCACCCACCTCTGCGCCCAGCCCCGAGGGTGGCACCTGCCCTGCCCAAGGCGCTCCCCACAGCGGCTGCGCCCTCGCCCCAGCCTTTAGAACCACCCCCCGGCGGCTGGCGCTTCTGCCCCACACCTCGCCCAGCCCAGCCTTCCCCCCGCCTGCCCCACTCACCGCTGGCCCGAGACGTACTGCAGCGGCGGCGCTGCCGGCTGGCGCCCCTGGGGACACCCCTCTGTGACTCGTCCGCTGTGCTGTCACAGGCGCCAAAGCCCCACGGCGACACCCCGCCCGGCCGGCCACGGCCATTGCCCCTGGCTCTCCGGCCCCTGCAACGTGCAAAGCACAACACCCCCCGCCCCCCCGGCAGGACAGAGCTCCCAGGGCCCCGAAATCTCCCCAGAAAGAGCAGCAGGGGCGGCACAAGGGCGTCCCTGGCTTGCACAGGGAGCTCCACGCCCGGCTGAGCCCCGGGGTCGGCCTTCCGGCTCCCTCCACGGCACCACCACCACCACCACCACCACCAGCAGCGAGGAGCCTTTGGGGAGAAGTTGTTTCTCATGCTTTCATACGTGTGCGTGTAGCACGTGCGCTCACACTTCTGCTACCCCAACCTATGTTGCATAATGATATAGCTGCCCTGCACCCAGAGGCTTTTGACTGCCCAGCCTGAAATTAATCAGAAATCCATTTATGAGAAGCGTTATGGAGGCATATCTGTTAGTGGTCATACTGCTACTGTCTCTAACAAGAAGGAAAAGTAAAGACAAGGTAAAGAGAAAGCAGATCGTTTCCCCCGGGCAGCAACCTGGCTGAGCCCCATGGTCGGGCTCCCAGTCCCAGCTCCCTTCTCACCTGCAGCAGCTGCAGCAGCAGAGAGGAGTCTTTGGCAGGGACCGAGCAGAGCGAGTCCTGCTCCCGCCTCCCCGAGGGGTTTGCTCCTTGTGACCCCTGCAAGCCCCCTCCTTCCCGCTCCTCCCCTCACACCCCTCCTGCTGAGGCAGGACTGAGGGGCCCTGCAAGCCCCAAAAATCAAGGGGGAGGAACAGCGTGTCCCCAGGGCAAGCAGAAACTCTCCTGCAGCTGCTGCCTGCAGGTGCCTGCTTTCCCCCTGCAAGGACAGGCCAGGGGCTGGAGAGACCAGGCCAGGGCACCCGGCTCTGGACCACAAGGAGGGTTTTGTGGTGGCTGGAAACCAGAGGCTTCCAGGTGCCCACCCAGGTACTCGCTCCCTCCCACGTCTCCGTAGGACAGGGGGAGAAAATCAGACGGAATTTATTTATCATTATTTAGCTGTATTTAGCATTGGTGCGGCCTCACCTTGAGTCCTGTGTGCAGTTCAGGGCCCCACCGTTTAAGAAGGATGTGAAGGTCCTTGACTGCGTCCCGTGGAGGACAACAAGGCATGTCCTATGAGGAGCGGCGAGACAAACCTAGGGGTTTGTCTAGTTTGGAGGAAAGGAGGCTGAGGGGTGACCTCGCTGCTCTCTACAGCTTCCTGAGGAGGGGAAGTGGAGAGGGAGGTGCTGATCTCTTCTCCCTGGGATCCAGTGACAGGACGCGTGGGAACGGTTCAAAGCTGCATCAGTCAGGGCAGGTTTCGACTGGACATTAGGAAGCATTTCTTTACCAAGAGGGTGGCCAAACCCTGGAACAGCCTTCCTAGAGAGGTGGTCAATGCCCCATGCCTGTCAGTGGTTAAGAGGCATTTGGACAATGCCCTTAATAACATGCTTGCACTTTTGGTCAGCCCCAAAGTGCTCAGGCAGTTGGACTCGATGACCCTTGTAGGTCCCTTCCAGCTCAGCTACCATTGATAGATTCACCAGTTTCCAAACCAAACTGGACTTAGGGAAAACTGGTTTAATTTGTTGCCAATTAAAAAATTAGGGAAGTGAGAAACAAAGAAAAAAACTAAAACACCTCTCCCTCCACCACTCTTTTTTCCCAGGCTCAACTTCACTCCTGCCTTCCCGATTCCTCTCCCCACTCCGCCGAGGGGCGCAGGCAGATGGGGAATGGGGGCTGCGCTCAGTCCATAGCAGCTCCTCTCTGCTGCTCCATCCTCCTCACGCTGTTCCCCTGCTCCAGCGTGGGGTCCCTCCCAAGGGACGCAGTCCTCCAGGATAAACCTGCTGCCGCATGGGCTCTGCACGGGCCACAGTTGCTTCAGGAAATATCCGTGTGCTCCAGTGTGGGGTCCCCTATGGCCTGCAGTGTGGGTACCTTCTCTGGCGTAGTCCTCTCCAAGGGCTGCAGGGAAATGCCCGCACCTCTTGGGTCCTGCCCACAGGCTGCAGGGCAATCTTTCCTCCAGCGCCTGGAGCACCTCCTCCCCTCCAACTCCTCCTCCTCCTCCTCCTCCTCCTCCTCCTCCTCCTCCTCTCACCTTGGTGTTCATAGGGCTGTTCCTCACACTTCTTTCCTCACTCCTCACTCTGCTGTGCAGCATTTTGCTCTTCCGCAAATGCATTTCCCCAGAGGTGCCACCACTTTGGGTGATGGTGTCCTGCAGCGGGTGCATTGCGAAGCCGGCTGGAACAGGGTCTGTCCAGCACAGGGCAGCCCCTGGCCTCTTCTCACACAGGCCAAACCTGAGGCTCCACCGCTGCCAAAACCTGGACACCTGGGCCAAATACACAGTTTTACCTGTACCAGGAGTGACCTTCTCAGCTGCCTGAGAGATGCAGGCAATACTTCCACTTTGGAGGAGTATTACAGGAAGAAAAGCAGCAGGTGTGCGCACATGAGCCGTCTCCCAGCAGCCATCAAACTGCGTCCAGAGGTAGACGAGCCTCCAGCTGTGGGTGAAGATCTGGTGGTCAGACATAGAGTGACCCGATGGCCTCCGAAGGCCTTTGGGGATGTGCTTTACGCGACCACCCTCCGAAAAGGAACGGCTCGAGGAGAAGCAGAGAGGCCCCGAGATGGAACTGCTGATTTCAGCAGCGTCCTTTGAAGGAAGCGTGCAAGTACAGAGGGGCTGTGTGAAGGGCTATGCAGAAGGCCAGAAGAGAGAGAAGCAAAGGAGGTGCAAAATGCCTGTGCATAAACACAACCACTGCTAGCGTAAATTCAAGCACAAAGTCCATCTCCTTGTTACAGAGGAGACGTGGACCCAAGGGGTAACAAGCGCTGGCTGGTAGCAAACACAAAGAGAGGATGGGCGAAGAGACAAAGGGAAGGGCAAGGAGAGAAGGAGAAATAAAAAAAAGAGAAGGAAAGAAGAGGGAGAAGAAATGGAGGAGGAGGCAGGAGAGGAGAGGAGAGGAGAGGAGAGGAGAGGAGAGGAGAGGAGAGGAGAGGAGAGGAGAGGAGAGGAGAGGAGAGGAGAAAGGGTAGAAGAGGAAGAAAAAGCCCGAGCAGCAAAAGTCAAAAGACAGGAGGAAAGGAAGAAGTCAAAGGGTCAGGGAGCCCGATTGTCCTCTACGTGCCCCAGGTGACTCCATGTCTGTGCTTCTTCCCTGGCCATCTCAGGGCACCGGGAAGGTTAGTTTCCCATTGAACGCCGCTCTCAAAGGCCCTTGCCAGCCTTAGCTCCAAGTTCCCAAAGTATCCCACATTTAGGCTTTCCTAGGTTTCTCATTTCCAATGGGAATTTTGCAGTTGCTCTCTGACCTCCAAGGCGATTCCAGCATGTACATGCACATCTGCGTCCCAGGAGAAAGCGAGGCTGAGGCAACAATGTGGCAGTGGTACTTTTCCACAATTTCGCCCCTTCTCTTTCAGTGTAAATGCTATTTCCGAAGGTGGAAATGGCCAAAGAGCCTAAGGAGCTGTGAAGAATGAGTATGGTCGCACAGGATGAGCGGGGGCTACCTGAAGCGTACAGTCTCCTCAGAGAGAGGGGGAACTCGAGCTCTGACAGACCTGGACCGTGTTTCATGACCAGTACAGCTTGGGAGGGGAAGTGAGCGTGTGCCTATAGACGGCTCTTTGCTCCCCCAGAGCCGCAGCCCTCAGCAGCAAGAAGGGCTCGAGGAAGGGAAGCGGGGCAGTGGGAGCACCAGGTAGCGGAGGAGGAGGAGGAGGAGGAGGAGGCTTTCCCCTCCCAGCGGTGGCCGGCAGAGCCCTGGCAGGCGGGTGAGCTCACATGCTGCGTCCCAGGCAGTAGCGCTGCCAGCTCCCGGGACGTGCCAGTGCCGGCCTCTCCCACCCAGCTTTCCCCCCTGACGGAGGAGCGAGGGCAGGCGGGGAACCTGAGTTACAGAGTGGGTGAAAACAGAGCCCCCCGAACCCGCTTCTCCACAACACACTCGCCTGATTCGTCGGCAGCTGAGCGTGGAAGCATCCCAGAGGGGCCCACGTTCCCCGACAAAGCCTTGCCCAGACATACACGGACAGAGTGTTTGTTCAAACAAGCTAATGTATTGGCATCTTTGCGGTCGCTCTCACGGTGGTGACAGAGATCTCTGCTGCAAGCCTCCTTGCAGCCGCATCTTCCGCCGGACCCTGGTTTTGCTGAATGCCTGGAAGGCTGCTGGACCGCGGTCATTACTGCATGCAGATCCATTTCTATTGAAGAGCCTAAACTACGCAGGAAACACTTCCTAGCTACCTTATCGATGTCTACCAAGACTATCCTACAGGCCTGCAGATCCGTGGGTACTCTTGGTGGTATTCCTCAGCCGGAGCTTGCAGGAGCAGGAGGGGGGGCAGCACCGTCCCTTGGCAGTGGAGCGACTGAGGCAGTAACACCCAGGCTGCCCTCAGCAAGAGCTGCAACCAGCAGGCGGGCTCCCCCCATCGAGGCAGGGGCGGCTGCCAAGGTTGCGCAGGAAGCAGGAGCCCCGGCTTCTCTTCAGCTCATCCTCAAGGTGTAGGAGGAATCAAAGCTGCTCCGTCTTGCACATGCACGCCAGCTCCACGCAGGTGCAGGAGTGCCTCGCCGGCATCTTCCCCACGCCGCCCAGCAACGGTGGAAGAAGGGCCCGATGGGTGGTCTCAGGGGCACGAGCAGCAGGCAGTCGACGATGTTGTCGTCGTCGTGGGCGCTCAGGTCTTGGTAGGCGCTGCCCGCTCCCATGGCTGGATGCAGCCCCGTCAGAAAGTTGTTCTTGAAAAGGGCTTGGCAAACACAGCGCAGATCCCCAGCTTATCCATAGCCTTGTGTTGACCCAGAGTGTCATAAGGGTCTGGTTTGTCCGCCCAGCCCTCCTCCTCCCTGTCCTCCTCCGCACCGCTGGAGCTTCCCTGATGGCTGCCGCTCTCAGAGGCAGCGCTCCTCTGCCTGGGCAGCCAGTAGAGCCCAAAGAGCACGAGCAGGCTTTCCGCAGAGGCCCACAACCACCAGTGCTGGCAGGCAGCGAGGAGCATGCCTTCCTGGGCGAGCCCGCGCGGCTCCTGGCTCCTCTGCTCCATCTCCTCCAGCAGCCAAGTCATCTCCCGACTCTGCTGCTCCTCATGCTGCCGCAGGAGGTCCTCCGCGGCCACGTCTCTCCAGTCGCCGACCCTCAGCGCGTACTGCACGATGCTCAGCACGGTCAGGACGTGGGTGATGCCCACAGCCATGGCCTGGAGGAGGAGGGAGAGAAGGGGCTCAGCGGGGCTGGGTGGGAGGGAGACGGCGGCCGGGGCAGCGGGGACAGGAGACGCAGGGGCCTGCGGGCGGGTGGCAGAGGGGGCGAGGGAGCTCAGAGACGGCAAGGGGAAGAGCAGTGAGCGCTGCGGGGACGGGGGCACGTCCCCGCAGCCCCCCGGGGCACCCACCTCTGCGCCCAGCCCCGAGGGTGGCACCTGCCCTGCCCAAGGCGCTCCCCACAGCGGCTGCGCCCTCGCCCCAGCCTTTAGAACCACCCCCCGGCGGCTGGCGCTTCTGCCCCACACCTCGCCCAGCCCAGCCTTCCCCCCGCCTGCCCCACTCACCGCTGGCCCGAGACGTACTGCAGCGGCGGCGCTGCCGGCTGGCGCCCCTGGGGACACCCCTCTGTGACTCGTCCGCTGTGCTGTCACAGGCGCCAAAGCCCCACGGCGACACCCCGCCCGGCCGGCCACGGCCATTGCCCCTGGCTCTCCGGCCCCTGCAACGTGCAAAGCACAACACCCCCCGCCCCCCCGGCAGGACAGAGCTCCCAGGGCCCCGAAATCTCCCCAGAAAGAGCAGCAGGGGCGGCACAAGGGCGTCCCTGGCTTGCACAGGGAGCTCCACGCCCGGCTGAGCCCCGGGGTCGGCCTTCCGGCTCCCTCCACGGCACCACCACCACCACCACCACCACCACCAGCAGCGAGGAGCCTTTGGGGAGAAGTTGTTTCTCATGCTTTCATACGTGTGCGTGTAGCACGTGCGCTCACACTTCTGCTACCCCAACCTATGTTGCATAATGATATAGCTGCCCTGCACCCAGAGGCTTTTGACTGCCCAGCCTGAAATTAATCAGAAATCCATTTATGAGAAGCGTTATGGAGGCATATCTGTTAGTGGTCATACTGCTACTGTCTCTAACAAGAAGGAAAAGTAAAGACAAGGTAAAGAGAAAGCAGATCGTTTCCCCCGGGCAGCAACCTGGCTGAGCCCCATGGTCGGGCTCCCAGTCCCAGCTCCCTTCTCACCTGCAGCAGCTGCAGCAGCAGAGAGGAGTCTTTGGCAGGGACCGAGCAGAGCGAGTCCTGCTCCCGCCTCCCCGAGGGGTTTGCTCCTTGTGACCCCTGCAAGCCCCCTCCTTCCCGCTCCTCCCCTCACACCCCTCCTGCTGAGGCAGGACTGAGGGGCCCTGCAAGCCCCAAAAATCAAGGGGGAGGAACAGCGTGTCCCCAGGGCAAGCAGAAACTCTCCTGCAGCTGCTGCCTGCAGGTGCCTGCTTTCCCCCTGCAAGGACAGGCCAGGGGCTGGAGAGACCAGGCCAGGGCACCCGGCTCTGGACCACAAGGAGGGTTTTGTGGTGGCTGGAAACCAGAGGCTTCCAGGTGCCCACCCAGGTACTCGCTCCCTCCCACGTCTCCGTAGGACAGGGGGAGAAAATCAGACGGAATTTATTTATCATTATTTAGCTGTATTTAGCATTGGTGCGGCCTCACCTTGAGTCCTGTGTGCAGTTCAGGGCCCCACCGTTTAAGAAGGATGTGAAGGTCCTTGACTGCGTCCCGTGGAGGACAACAAGGCATGTCCTATGAGGAGCGGCGAGACAAACCTAGGGGTTTGTCTAGTTTGGAGGAAAGGAGGCTGAGGGGTGACCTCGCTGCTCTCTACAGCTTCCTGAGGAGGGGAAGTGGAGAGGGAGGTGCTGATCTCTTCTCCCTGGGATCCAGTGACAGGACGCGTGGGAACGGTTCAAAGCTGCATCAGTCAGGGCAGGTTTCGACTGGACATTAGGAAGCATTTCTTTACCAAGAGGGTGGCCAAACCCTGGAACAGCCTTCCTAGAGAGGTGGTCAATGCCCCATGCCTGTCAGTGGTTAAGAGGCATTTGGACAATGCCCTTAATAACATGCTTGCACTTTTGGTCAGCCCCAAAGTGCTCAGGCAGTTGGACTCGATGACCCTTGTAGGTCCCTTCCAGCTCAGCTATTCCATTCCATTCCATTCCATTCCATTCCATTCCATTCCGTTCCATTCCATTCCGTTCCATTCCGTTCCATTCCATTCGATAGATCGATCACCAGTTTCCAAACCAAACTGGACTTAGGGAAAACTGGTTTAATTTGTTGCCAATTAAAAAATTAGGGAAGTGAGAAACAAAGAAAAAAACTAAAACACCTCTCCCTCCACCACTCTTTTTTCCCAGGCTCAACTTCACTCCTGCCTTCCCGATTCCTCTCCCCACTCCGCCGAGGGGCGCAGGCAGATGGGGAATGGGGGCTGCGCTCAGTCCATAGCAGCTCCTCTCTGCTGCTCCATCCTCCTCACGCTGTTCCCCTGCTCCAGCGTGGGGTCCCTCCCAAGGGACGCAGTCCTCCAGGATAAACCTGCTGCCGCATGGGCTCTGCACGGGCCACAGTTGCTTCAGGAAATATCCGTGTGCTCCAGTGTGGGGTCCCCTATGGCCTGCAGTGTGGGTACCTTCTTTGGCGTAGTCCTCTCCAAGGGCTGCAGGGAAATGCCCGCACCTCTTGGGTCCTGCCCACAGGCTGCAGGGCAATCTTTCCTCCAGCGCCTGGAGCACCTCCTCCCCTCC
>NW_027472325.1:0-38133 GCF_965638725.1 Aptenodytes patagonicus | reverse complement strand
CCTTTCGTGTGGCAGCAGTCGCTGGACGTTCGCAATTTCGGAGCTGGGCTCTGGAGGCGGCGCAGACAGCGAGCAGGCAACAACGTCGGCACCCTGAGCTGGCTGGCGAGCCCGGAGCCCCACTGTCTGTGGGGCTGTGGAAGGGCTGCCAAGGGAAGGCGAGGGCCAGCCACACCTGGCAGCCCTCAGCTCCTTTCGTGTGGCAGCAGTCGCTGGACGTTCGCAATTTCGGAGCTGGGCTCTGGAGGCGGCGCAGACAGCGAGCAGGCAACAACGTCGGCACCCTGAGCTGGCTGGCGAGCCCGGAGCCCCACTGTCTGTGGGGCTGTGGAAGGGCTGCCAAGGGAAGGCGAGGGCCAGCCACACCTGGCAGCCCTCGCTCCTTTCGTGTGGCAGCAGTCGCTGGACGTTCGCAATTTCGGAGCTGGGCTCTGGAGGCGGCGCAGACAGCGAGCAGGCAACAACGTCGGCACCCTGAGCTGGCTGGCGAGCCCGGAGCCCCACTGTCTGTGGGGCTGTGGAAGGGCTGCCAAGGGAAGGCGAGGGCCAGCCACACCTGGCAGCCCTCGCTCCTTTCGTGTGGCAGCAGTCGCTGGACGTTCGCAATTTCGGAGCTGGGCTCTGGAGGCGGCGCAGACAGCGAGCAGGCAACAACGTCGGCACCCTGAGCTGGCTGGCGAGCCCGGAGCCCCACTGTCTGTGGGGCTGTGGAAGGGCTGCCAAGGGAAGGCGAGGGCCAGCCACACCTGGCAGCCCTCGCTCCTTTCGTGTGGCAGCAGTCGCTGGACGTTCGCAATTTCGGAGCTGGGCTCTGGAGGCGGCGCAGACAGCGAGCAGGCAACAACGTCGGCACCCTGAGCTGGCTGGCGAGCCCGGAGCCCCAGTGTCTGTGGGGCTGTGGAAGGGCTGCCAAGGGAAGGCGAGGGCCAGCCACACCTGGCAGCCCTCGCTCCTTTCGTGTGGCAGCAGTCGCTGGACGTTCGCAATTTCGGAGCTGGGCTCTGGAGGCGGCGCAGACAGCGAGCAGGCAACAACGTCGGCACCCTGAGCTGGCTGGCGAGCCCGGAGCCCCACTGTCTGTGGGGCTGTGGAAGGGCTGCCAAGGGAAGGCGAGGGCCAGCCACACCTGGCAGCCCTCGCTCCTTTCGTGTGGCAGCAGTCGCTGGACGTTCGCAATTTCGGAGCTGGGCTCTGGAGGCGGCGCAGACAGCGAGCAGGCAACAACGTCGGCCACCCTGAGCTGGCTGGCGAGCCCGGAGCCCCAGTGTCTGTGGGGCTGTGGAAGGGCTGCCAAGGGAAGGCGAGGGCCAGCCACACCTGGCAGCCCTCGCTCCTTTCGTGTGGCAGCAGTCGCTGGACGTTCGCAATTTCGGAGCTGGGCTCTGGAGGCGGCGCAGACAGCGAGCAGGCAACAACGTCGGCACCCTGAGCTGGCTGGCGAGCCCGGAGCCCCAGTGTCTGTGGGGCTGTGGAAGGGCTGCCAAGGGAAGGCGAGGGCCAGCCACACCTGGCAGCCCTCGCTCCTTTCGTGTGGCAGCAGTCGCTGGACGTTCGCAATTTCGGAGCTGGGCTCTGGAGGCGGCGCAGACAGCGAGCAGGCAACAACGTCGGCACCCTGAGCTGGCTGGCGAGCCCGGAGCCCCAGTGTCTGTGGGGCTGTGGAAGGGCTGCCAAGGGAAGGCGAGGGCCAGCCACACCTGGCAGCCCTCGCTCCTTTCGTGTGGCAGCAGTCGCTGGACGTTCGCAATTTCGGAGCTGGGCTCTGGAGGCGGCGCAGACAGCGAGCAGGCAACAACGTCGGCACCCTGAGCTGGCTGGCGAGCCCGGAGCCCCAGTGTCTGTGGGGCTGTGGAAGGGCTGCCAAGGGAAGGCGAGGGCCAGCCACACCTGGCAGCCCTCGCTCCTTTCGTGTGGCAGCAGTCGCTGGACGTTCGCAATTTCGGAGCTGGGCTCTGGAGGCGGCGCAGACAGCGAGCAGGCAACAACGTCGGCACCCTGAGCTGGCTGGCGAGCCCGGAGCCCCAGTGTCTGTGGGGCTGTGGAAGGGCTGCCAAGGGAAGGCGAGGGCCAGCCACACCTGGCAGCCCTCGCTCCTTTCGTGTGGCAGCAGTCGCTGGACGTTCGCAATTTCGGAGCTGGGCTCTGGAGGCGGCGCAGACAGCGAGCAGGCAACAACGTCGGCACCCTGAGCTGGCTGGCGAGCCCGGAGCCCCACTGTCTGTGGGGCTGTGGAAGGGCTGCCAAGGGAAGGCGAGGGCCAGCCACACCTGGCAGCCCTCGCTCCTTTCGTGTGGCAGCAGTCGCTGGACGTTCGCAATTTCGGAGCTGGGCTCTGGAGGCGGCGCAGACAGCGAGCAGGCAACAACGTCGGCACCCTGAGCTGGCTGGCGAGCCCGGAGCCCCACTGTCTGTGGGGCTGTGGAAGGGCTGCCAAGGGAAGGCGAGGGCCAGCCACACCTGGCAGCCCTCGCTCCTTTCGTGTGGCAGCAGTCGCTGGACGTTCGCAATTTCGGAGCTGGGCTCTGGAGGCGGCGCAGACAGCGAGCAGGCAACAACGTCGGCACCCTGAGCTGGCTGGCGAGCCCGGAGCCCCACTGTCTGTGGGGCTGTGGAAGGGCTGCCAAGGGAAGGCGAGGGCCAGCCACACCTGGCAGCCCTCGCTCCTTTCGTGTGGCAGCAGTCGCTGGACGTTCGCAATTTCGGAGCTGGGCTCTGGAGGCGGCGCAGACAGCGAGCAGGCAACAACGTCGGCCCCCTGAGCTGGCTGGCGAGCCCGGAGCCCCACTGTCTGTGGGGCTGTGGAAGGGCTGCCAAGGAAGGCGAGGGCCAGCCACACCTGGCAGCCCTCGCTCCTTTCGTGTGGCAGCAGTCGCTGGACGTTCGCAATTTCGGAGCTGGGCTCTGGAGGCGGCGCAGACAGCGAGCAGGCAACAACGTCGGCACCCTGAGCTGGCTGGCGAGCCCGGAGCCCCACTGTCTGTGGGGCTGTGGAAGGGCTGCCAAGGGAAGGCGAGGGCCAGCCACACCTGGCAGCCCTCGCTCCTTTCGTGTGGCAGCAGTCGCTGGACGTTCGCAATTTCGGAGCTGGGCTCTGGAGGCGGCGCAGACAGCGAGCAGGCAACAACGTCGGCCCCCTGAGCTGGCTGGCGAGCCCGGAGCCCCAGTGTCTGTGGGGCTGTGGAAGGGCTGCCAAGGGAAGGCGAGGGCCAGCCACACCTGGCAGCCCTCGCTCCTTTCGTGTGGCAGCAGTCGCTGGACGTTCGCAATTTCGGAGCTGGGCTCTGGAGGCGGCGCAGACAGCGAGCAGGCAACAACGTCGGCACCCTGAGCTGGCTGGCGAGCCCGGAGCCCCAGTGTCTGTGGGGCTGTGGAAGGGCTGCCAAGGGAAGGCGAGGGCCAGCCACACCTGGCAGCCCTCGCTCCTTTCGTGTGGCAGCAGTCGCTGGACGTTCGCAATTTCGGAGCTGGGCTCTGGAGGCGGCGCAGACAGCGAGCAGGCAACAACGTCGGCCCCCTGAGCTGGCTGGCGAGCCCGGAGCCCCAGTGTCTGTGGGGCTGTGGAAGGGCTGCCAAGGGAAGGCGAGGGCCAGCCACACCTGGCAGCCCTCGCTCCTTTCGTGTGGCAGCAGTCGCTGGACGTTCGCAATTTCGGAGCTGGGCTCTGGAGGCGGCGCAGACAGCGAGCAGGCAACAACGTCGGCACCCTGAGCTGGCTGGCGAGCCCGGAGCCCCAGTGTCTGTGGGGCTGTGGAAGGGCTGCCAAGGGAAGGCGAGGGCCAGCCACACCTGGCAGCCCTCGCTCCTTTCGTGTGGCAGCAGTCGCTGGACGTTCGCAATTTCGGAGCTGGGCTCTGGAGGCGGCGCAGACAGCGAGCAGGCAACAACGTCGGCACCCTGAGCTGGCTGGCGAGCCCGGAGCCCCACTGTCTGTGGGGCTGTGGAAGGGCTGCCAAGGGAAGGCGAGGGCCAGCCACACCTGGCAGCCCTCGCTCCTTTCGTGTGGCAGCAGTCGCTGGACGTTCGCAATTTCGGAGCTGGGCTCTGGAGGCGGCGCAGACAGCGAGCAGGCAACAACGTCGGCCCCCTGAGCTGGCTGGCGAGCCCGGAGCCCCAGTGTCTGTGGGGCTGTGGAAGGGCTGCCAAGGGAAGGCGAGGGCCAGCCACACCTGGCAGCCCTCGCTCCTTTCGTGTGGCAGCAGTCGCTGGACGTTCGCAATTTCGGAGCTGGGCTCTGGAGGCGGCGCAGACAGCGAGCAGGCAACAACGTCGGCACCCTGAGCTGGCTGGCGAGCCCGGAGCCCCACTGTCTGTGGGGCTGTGGAAGGGCTGCCAAGGGAAGGCGAGGGCCAGCCACACCTGGCAGCCCTCGCTCCTTTCGTGTGGCAGCAGTCGCTGGACGTTCGCAATTTCGGAGCTGGGCTCTGGAGGCGGCGCAGACAGCGAGCAGGCAACAACGTCGGCCCCCTGAGCTGGCTGGCGAGCCCGGAGCCCCACTGTCTGTGGGGCTGTGGAAGGGCTGCCAAGGGAAGGCGAGGGCCAGCCACACCTGGCAGCCCTCGCTCCTTTCGTGTGGCAGCAGTCGCTGGACGTTCGCAATTTCGGAGCTGGGCTCTGGAGGCGGCGCAGACAGCGAGCAGGCAACAACGTCGGCACCCTGAGCTGGCTGGCGAGCCCGGAGCCCCACTGTCTGTGGGGCTGTGGAAGGGCTGCCAAGGGAAGGCGAGGGCCAGCCACACCTGGCAGCCCTCGCTCCTTTCGTGTGGCAGCAGTCGCTGGACGTTCGCAATTTCGGAGCTGGGCTCTGGAGGCGGCGCAGACAGCGAGCAGGCAACAACGTCGGCCCCCTGAGCTGGCTGGCGAGCCCGGAGCCCCACTGTCTGTGGGGCTGTGGAAGGGCTGCCAAGGGAAGGCGAGGGCCAGCCACACCTGGCAGCCCTCGCTCCTTTCGTGTGGCAGCAGTCGCTGGACGTTCGCAATTTCGGAGCTGGGCTCTGGAGGCGGCGCAGACAGCGAGCAGGCAACAACGTCGGCCCCCTGAGCTGGCTGGCGAGCCCGGAGCCCCAGTGTCTGTGGGGCTGTGGAAGGGCTGCCAAGGAAGGCGAGGGCCAGCCACACCTGGCAGCCCTCGCTCCTTTCGTGTGGCAGCAGTCGCTGGACGTTCGCAATTTCGGAGCTGGGCTCTGGAGGCGGCGCAGACAGCGAGCAGGCAACAACGTCGGCCCCCTGAGCTGGCTGGCGAGCCCGGAGCCCCAGTGTCTGTGGGGCTGTGGAAGGGCTGCCAAGGGAAGGCGAGGGCCAGCCACACCTGGCAGCCCTCGCTCCTTTCGTGTGGCAGCAGTCGCTGGACGTTCGCAATTTCGGAGCTGGGCTCTGGAGGCGGCGCAGACAGCGAGCAGGCAACAACGTCGGCACCCTGAGCTGGCTGGCGAGCCCGGAGCCCCACTGTCTGTGGGGCTGTGGAAGGGCTGCCAAGGGAAGGCGAGGGCCAGCCACACCTGGCAGCCCTCGCTCCTTTCGTGTGGCAGCAGTCGCTGGACGTTCGCAATTTCGGAGCTGGGCTCTGGAGGCGGCGCAGACAGCGAGCAGGCAACAACGTCGGCCCCCTGAGCTGGCTGGCGAGCCCGGAGCCCCAGTGTCTGTGGGGCTGTGGAAGGGCTGCCAAGGGAAGGCGAGGGCCAGCCACACCTGGCAGCCCTCGCTCCTTTCGTGTGGCAGCAGTCGCTGGACGTTCGCAATTTCGGAGCTGGGCTCTGGAGGCGGCGCAGACAGCGAGCAGGCAACAACGTCGGCACCCTGAGCTGGCTGGCGAGCCCGGAGCCCCAGTGTCTGTGGGGCTGTGGAAGGGCTGCCAAGGGAAGGCGAGGGCCAGCCACACCTGGCAGCCCTCGCTCCTTTCGTGTGGCAGCAGTCGCTGGACGTTCGCAATTTCGGAGCTGGGCTCTGGAGGCGGCGCAGACAGCGAGCAGGCAACAACGTCAGCACCCTGAGCTGGCTGGCGAGCCCGGAGCCCCAGTGTCTGTGGGGCTGTGGAAGGGCTGCCAAGGGAAGGCGAGGGCCAGCCACACCTGGCAGCCCTCGCTCCTTTCGTGTGGCAGCAGTCGCTGGACGTTCGCAATTTCGGAGCTGGGCTCTGGAGGCGGCGCAGACAGCGAGCAGGCAACAACGTCGGCACCCTGAGCTGGCTGGCGAGCCCGGAGCCCCAGTGTCTGTGGGGCTGTGGAAGGGCTGCCAAGGGAAGGCGAGGGCCAGCCACACCTGGCAGCCCTCGCTCCTTTCGTGTGGCAGCAGTCGCTGGACGTTTGCAATTTCGGAGCTGGGCTCTGGAGGCGGCGCAGACAGCGAGCAGGCAACAACGTCGGCCCCCTGAGCTGGCTGGCGAGCCCGGAGCCCCACTGTCTGTGGGGCTGTGGAAGGGCTGCCAAGGGAAGGCGAGGGCCAGCCACACCTGGCAGCCCTCGCTCCTTTCGTGTGGCAGCAGTCGCTGGACGTTCGCAATTTCGGAGCTGGGCTCTGGAGGCGGCGCAGACAGCGAGCAGGCAACAACGTCGGCACCCTGAGCTGGCTGGCGAGCCCGGAGCCCCACTGTCTGTGGGGCTGTGGAAGGGCTGCCAAGGGAAGGCGAGGGCCAGCCACACCTGGCAGCCCTCGCTCCTTTCGTGTGGCAGCAGTCGCTGGACGTTCGCAATTTCGGAGCTGGGCTCTGGAGGCGGCGCAGACAGCGAGCAGGCAACAACGTCGGCCCCCTGAGCTGGCTGGCGAGCCCGGAGCCCCAGTGTCTGTGGGGCTGTGGAAGGGCTGCCAAGGGAAGGCGAGGGCCAGCCACACCTGGCAGCCCTCGCTCCTTTCGTGTGGCAGCAGTCGCTGGACGTTCGCAATTTCGGAGCTGGGCTCTGGAGGCGGCGCAGACAGCGAGCAGGCAACAACGTCGGCACCCTGAGCTGGCTGGCGAGCCCGGAGCCCCAGTGTCTGTGGGGCTGTGGAAGGGCTGCCAAGGGAAGGTGAGGGCCAGCCACACCTGGCAGCCCTCGCTCCTTTGGTGTGGCAGCAGTCGCTGGACGTTCGCAATTTCGGAGCTGGGCTCTGGAGGCGGCGCAGACAGCGAGCAGGCAACAACGTCGGCCCCCTGAGCTGGCTGGCGAGCCCGGAGCCCCACTGTCTGTGGGGCTGTGGAAGGGCTGCCAAGGGAAGGCGAGGGCCAGCCACACCTGGCAGCCCTCGCTCCTTTCGTGTGGCAGCAGTCGCTGGACGTTCGCAATTTCGGAGCTGGGCTCTGGAGGCGGCGCAGACAGCGAGCAGGCAACAACGTCGGCCCCCTGAGCTGGCTGGCGAGCCCGGAGCCCCACTGTCTGTGGGGCTGTGGAAGGGCTGCCAAGGGAAGGCGAGGGCCAGCCACACCTGGCAGCCCTCGCTCCTTTCGTGTGGCAGCAGTCGCTGGACGTTTGCAATTTCGGAGCTGGGCTCTGGAGGCGGCGCAGACAGCGAGCAGGCAACAACGTCGGCCCCCTGAGCTGGCTGGCGAGCCCGGAGCCCCACTGTCTGTGGGGCTGTGGAAGGGCTGCCAAGGGAAGGCGAGGGCCAGCCACACCTGGCAGCCCTCGCTCCTTTCGTGTGGCAGCAGTCGCTGGACGTTCGCAATTTCGGAGCTGGGCTCTGGAGGCGGCGCAGACAGCGAGCAGGCAACAACGTCGGCACCCTGAGCTGGCTGGCGAGCCCGGAGCCCCAGTGTCTGTGGGGCTGTGGAAGGGCTGCCAAGGGAAGGCGAGGGCCAGCCACACCTGGCAGCCCTCGCTCCTTTCGTGTGGCAGCAGTCGCTGGACGTTCGCAATTTCGGAGCTGGGCTCTGGAGGCGGCGCAGACAGCGAGCAGGCAACAACGTCGGCCCCCTGAGCTGGCTGGCGAGCCCGGAGCCCCAGTGTCTGTGGGGCTGTGGAAGGGCTGCCAAGGGAAGGCGAGGGCCAGCCACACCTGGCAGCCCTCGCTCCTTTCGTGTGGCAGCAGTCACTGGACGTTCGCAATTTCGGAGCTGGGCTCTGGAGGCGGCGCAGACAGCGAGCAGGCAACAACGTCGGCCCCCTGAGCTGGCTGGCGAGCCCGGAGCCCCAGTGTCTGTGGGGCTGTGGAAGGGCTGCCAAGGGAAGGCGAGGGCCAGCCACACCTGGCAGCCCTCGCTCCTTTCGTGTGGCAGCAGTCGCTGGACGTTCGCAATTTCGGAGCTGGGCTCTGGAGGCGGCGCAGACAGCGAGCAGGCAACAACGTCGGCACCCTGAGCTGGCTGGCGAGCCCGGAGCCCCAGTGTCTGTGGGGCTGTGGAAGGGCTGCCAAGGGAAGGCGAGGGCCAGCCACACCTGGCAGCCCTCGCTCCTTTCGTGTGGCAGCAGTCGCTGGACGTTCGCAATTTCGGAGCTGGGCTCTGGAGGCGGCGCAGACAGCGAGCAGGCAACAACGTCGGCCCCCTGAGCTGGCTGGCGAGCCCGGAGCCCCACTGTCTGTGGGGCTGTGGAAGGGCTGCCAAGGGAAGGCGAGGGCCAGCCACACCTGGCAGCCCTCGCTCCTTTCGTGTGGCAGCAGTCGCTGGACGTTCGCAATTTCGGAGCTGGGCTCTGGAGGCGGCGCAGACAGCGAGCAGGCAACAACGTCGGCACCCTGAGCTGGCTGGCGAGCCCGGAGCCCCAGTGTCTGTGGGGCTGTGGAAGGGCTGCCAAGGGAAGGTGAGGGCCAGCCACACCTGGCAGCCCTCGCTCCTTTGGTGTGGCAGCAGTCGCTGGACGTTCGCAATTTCGGAGCTGGGCTCTGGAGGCGGCGCAGACAGCGAGCAGGCAACAACGTCGGCCCCCTGAGCTGGCTGGCGAACCCGGAGCCCCACTGTCTGTGGGGCTGTGGAAGGGCTGCCAAGGGAAGGCGAGGGCCAGCCACACCTGGCAGCCCTCGCTCCTTTCGTGTGGCAGCAGTCGCTGGACGTTCGCAATTTCGGAGCTGGGCTCTGGAGGCGGCGCAGACAGCGAGCAGGCAACAACGTCGGCACCCTGAGCTGGCTGGCGAGCCCGGATCCCCACTGTCTGTGGGGCTGTGGAAGGGCTGCCAAGGGAAGGCGAGGGCCAGCCACACCTGGCAGCCCTCGCTCCTTTCGTGTGGCAGCAGTCGCTGGACGTTTGCAATTTCGGAGCTGGGCTCTGGAGGCGGCGCAGACAGCGAGCAGGCAACAACGTCGGCACCCTGAGCTGGCTGGCGAGCCCGGAGCCCCAGTGTCTGTGGGGCTGTGGAAGGGCTGCCAAGGGAAGGCGAGGGCCAGCCACACCTGGCAGCCCTCGCTCCTTTCGTGTGGCAGCAGTCGCTGGACGTTCGCAATTTCGGAGCTGGGCTCTGGAGGCGGCGCAGACAGCGAGCAGGCAACAACGTCGGCACCCTGAGCTGGCTGGCGAGCCCGGAGCCCCAGTGTCTGTGGGGCTGTGGAAGGGCTGCCAAGGGAAGGCGAGGGCCAGCCACACCTGGCAGCCCTCGCTCCTTTCGTGTGGCAGCAGTCGCTGGACGTTCGCAATTTCGGAGCTGGGCTCTGGAGGCGGCGCAGACAGCGAGCAGGCAACAACGTCAGCACCCTGAGCTGGCTGGCGAGCCCGGAGCCCCAGTGTCTGTGGGGCTGTGGAAGGGCTCCCAAGGGAAGGCGAGGGCCAGCCACACCTGGCAGCCCTCGCTCCTTTCGTGTGGCAGCAGTCACTGGACGTTCGCAATTTCGGAGCTGGGCTCTGGAGGCGGCGCAGACAGCGAGCAGGCAACAACGTCGGCCCCCTGAGCTGGCTGGCGAGCCCGGAGCCCCAGTGTCTGTGGGGCTGTGGAAGGGCTGCCAAGGGAAGGCGAGGGCCAGCCACACCTGGCAGCCCTCGCTCCTTTCGTGTGGCAGCAGTCGCTGGACGTTCGCAATTTCGGAGCTGGGCTCTGGAGGCGGCGCAGACAGCGAGCAGGCAACAACGTCGGCACCCTGAGCTGGCTGGCGAGCCCGGAGCCCCAGTGTCTGTGGGGCTGTGGAAGGGCTGCCAAGGGAAGGCGAGGGCCAGCCACACCTGGCAGCCCTCGCTCCTTTCGTGTGGCAGCAGTCGCTGGACGTTCGCAATTTCGGAGCTGGGCTCTGGAGGCGGCGCAGACAGCGAGCAGGCAACAACGTCGGCCCCCTGAGCTGGCTGGCGAGCCCGGAGCCCCAGTGTCTGTGGGGCTGTGGAAGGGCTGCCAAGGGAAGGCGAGGGCCAGCCACACCTGGCAGCCCTCGCTCCTTTCGTGTGGCAGCAGTCGCTGGACGTTCGCAATTTCGGAGCTGGGCTCTGGAGGCGGCGCAGACAGCGAGCAGGCAACAACGTCGGCACCCTGAGCTGGCTGGCGAGCCCGGAGCCCCAGTGTCTGTGGGGCTGTGGAAGGGCTGCCAAGGGAAGGCGAGGGCCAGCCACACCTGGCAGCCCTCGCTCCTTTCGTGTGGCAGCAGTCGCTGGACGTTCGCAATTTCGGAGCTGGGCTCTGGAGGCGGCGCAGACAGCGAGCAGGCAACAACGTCAGCACCCTGAGCTGGCTGGCGAGCCCGGAGCCCCAGTGTCTGTGGGGCTGTGGAAGGGCTGCCAAGGGAAGGCGAGGGCCAGCCACACCTGGCAGCCCTCGCTCCTTTCGTGTGGCAGCAGTCGCTGGACGTTCGCAATTTTGGAGCTGGGCTCTGGAGGCGGCGCAGACAGCGAGCAGGCAACAACGTCGGCACCCTGAGCTGGCTGGCGAGCCCGGAGCCCCAGTGTCTGTGGGGCTGTGGAAGGGCTGCCAAGGGAAGGCGAGGGCCAGCCACACCTGGCAGCCCTCGCTCCTTTCGTGTGGCAGCAGTCGCTGGACGTTCGCAATTTTGGAGCTGGGCTCTGGAGGCGGCGCAGACAGCGAGCAGGCAACAACGTCGGCCCCCTGAGCTGGCTGGCGAGCCCGGAGCCCCAGTGTCTGTGGGGCTGTGGAAGGGCTGCCAAGGGAAGGCGAGGGCCAGCCACACCTGGCAGCCCTCGCTCCTTTCGTGTGGCAGCAGTCGCTGGACGTTCGCAATTTCGGAGCTGGGCTCTGGAGGCGGCGCAGACAGCGAGCAGGCAACAACGTCGGCACCCTGAGCTGGCTGGCGAGCCCGGAGCCCCACTGTCTGTGGGGCTGTGGAAGGGCTGCCAAGGGAAGGCGAGGGCCAGCCACACCTGGCAGCCCTCGCTCCTTTCGTGTGGCAGCAGTCGCTGGACGTTCGCAATTTCGGAGCTGGGCTCTGGAGGCGGCGCAGACAGCGAGCAGGCAACAACGTCGGCCCCCTGAGCTGGCTGGCGAGCCCGGAGCCCCAGTGTCTGTGGGGCTGTGGAAGGGCTGCCAAGGGAAGGCGAGGGCCAGCCACACCTGGCAGCCCTCGCTCCTTTCGTGTGGCAGCAGTCGCTGGACGTTCGCAATTTCGGAGCTGGGCTCTGGAGGCGGCGCAGACAGCGAGCAGGCAACAACGTCGGCACCCTGAGCTGGCTGGCGAGCCCGGAGCCCCAGTGTCTGTGGGGCTGTGGAAGGGCTGCCAAGGGAAGGTGAGGGCCAGCCACACCTGGCAGCCCTCGCTCCTTTGGTGTGGCAGCAGTCGCTGGACGTTCGCAATTTCGGAGCTGGGCTCTGGAGGCGGCGCAGACAGCGAGCAGGCAACAACGTCGGCACCCTGAGCTGGCTGGCGAGCCCGGAGCCCCACTGTCTGTGGGGCTGTGGAAGGGCTGCCAAGGGAAGGCGAGGGCCAGCCACACCTGGCAGCCCTCGCTCCTTTCGTGTGGCAGCAGTCGCTGGACGTTCGCAATTTCGGAGCTGGGCTCTGGAGGCGGCGCAGACAGCGAGCAGGCAACAACGTCGGCCCCCTGAGCTGGCTGGCGAGCCCGGAGCCCCACTGTCTGTGGGGCTGTGGAAGGGCTGCCAAGGGAAGGCGAGGGCCAGCCACACCTGGCAGCCCTCGCTCCTTTCGTGTGGCAGCAGTCGCTGGACGTTTGCAATTTCGGAGCTGGGCTCTGGAGGCGGCGCAGACAGCGAGCAGGCAACAACGTCGGCCCCCTGAGCTGGCTGGCGAGCCCGGAGCCCCACTGTCTGTGGGGCTGTGGAAGGGCTGCCAAGGGAAGGCGAGGGCCAGCCACACCTGGCAGCCCTCGCTCCTTTCGTGTGGCAGCAGTCGCTGGATGTTCGCAATTTCGGAGCTGGGCTCTGGAGGCGGCGCAGACAGCGAGCAGGCAACAACGTCGGCACCCTGAGCTGGCTGGCGAGCCCGGAGCCCCAGTGTCTGTGGGGCTGTGGAAGGGCTGCCAAGGGAAGGCGAGGGCCAGCCACACCTGGCAGCCCTCGCTCCTTTCGTGTGGCAGCAGTCACTGGACGTTCGCAATTTCGGAGCTGGGCTCTGGAGGCGGCGCAGACAGCGAGCAGGCAACAACGTCGGCCCCCTGAGCTGGCTGGCGAGCCCGGAGCCCCAGTGTCTGTGGGGCTGTGGAAGGGCTGCCAAGGGAAGGCGAGGGCCAGCCACACCTGGCAGCCCTCGCTCCTTTCGTGTGGCAGCAGTCGCTGGACGTTCGCAATTTCGGAGCTGGGCTCTGGAGGCGGCGCAGACAGCGAGCAGGCAACAACGTCGGCACCCTGAGCTGGCTGGCGAGCCCGGAGCCCCAGTGTCTGTGGGGCTGTGGAAGGGCTGCCAAGGGAAGGCGAGGGCCAGCCACACCTGGCAGCCCTCGCTCCTTTCGTGTGGCAGCAGTCGCTGGACGTTCGCAATTTCGGAGCTGGGCTCTGGAGGCGGCGCAGACAGCGAGCAGGCAACAACGTCGGCCCCCTGAGCTGGCTGGCGAGCCCGGAGCCCCACTGTCTGTGGGGCTGTGGAAGGGCTGCCAAGGGAAGGCGAGGGCCAGCCACACCTGGCAGCCCTCGCTCCTTTCGTGTGGCAGCAGTCGCTGGACGTTCGCAATTTCGGAGCTGGGCTCTGGAGGCGGCGCAGACAGCGAGCAGGCAACAACGTCGGCACCCTGAGCTGGCTGGCGAGCCCGGAGCCCCAGTGTCTGTGGGGCTGTGGAAGGGCTGCCAAGGGAAGGTGAGGGCCAGCCACACCTGGCAGCCCTCGCTCCTTTGGTGTGGCAGCAGTCGCTGGACGTTCGCAATTTCGGAGCTGGGCTCTGGAGGCGGCGCAGACAGCGAGCAGGCAACAACGTCGGCCCCCTGAGCTGGCTGGCGAACCCGGAGCCCCACTGTCTGTGGGGCTGTGGAAGGGCTGCCAAGGGAAGGCGAGGGCCAGCCACACCTGGCAGCCCTCGCTCCTTTCGTGTGGCAGCAGTCGCTGGACGTTCGCAATTTCGGAGCTGGGCTCTGGAGGCGGCGCAGACAGCGAGCAGGCAACAACGTCGGCACCCTGAGCTGGCTGGCGAGCCCGGATCCCCACTGTCTGTGGGGCTGTGGAAGGGCTGCCAAGGGAAGGCGAGGGCCAGCCACACCTGGCAGCCCTCGCTCCTTTCGTGTGGCAGCAGTCGCTGGACGTTTGCAATTTCGGAGCTGGGCTCTGGAGGCGGCGCAGACAGCGAGCAGGCAACAACGTCGGCCCCCTGAGCTGGCTGGCGAGCCCGGAGCCCCAGTGTCTGTGGGGCTGTGGAAGGGCTGCCAAGGGAAGGCGAGGGCCAGCCACACCTGGCAGCCCTCGCTCCTTTCGTGTGGCAGCAGTCGCTGGACGTTCGCAATTTCGGAGCTGGGCTCTGGAGGCGGCGCAGACAGCGAGCAGGCAACAACGTCGGCACCCTGAGCTGGCTGGCGAGCCCGGAGCCCCAGTGTCTGTGGGGCTGTGGAAGGGCTGCCAAGGGAAGGCGAGGGCCAGCCACACCTGGCAGCCCTCGCTCCTTTCGTGTGGCAGCAGTCGCTGGACGTTCGCAATTTCGGAGCTGGGCTCTGGAGGCGGCGCAGACAGCGAGCAGGCAACAACGTCAGCACCCTGAGCTGGCTGGCGAGCCCGGAGCCCCAGTGTCTGTGGGGCTGTGGAAGGGCTCCCAAGGGAAGGCGAGGGCCAGCCACACCTGGCAGCCCTCGCTCCTTTCGTGTGGCAGCAGTCACTGGACGTTCGCAATTTCGGAGCTGGGCTCTGGAGGCGGCGCAGACAGCGAGCAGGCAACAACGTCGGCCCCCTGAGCTGGCTGGCGAGCCCGGAGCCCCAGTGTCTGTGGGGCTGTGGAAGGGCTGCCAAGGGAAGGCGAGGGCCAGCCACACCTGGCAGCCCTCGCTCCTTTCGTGTGGCAGCAGTCGCTGGACGTTCGCAATTTCGGAGCTGGGCTCTGGAGGCGGCGCAGACAGCGAGCAGGCAACAACGTCGGCACCCTGAGCTGGCTGGCGAGCCCGGAGCCCCAGTGTCTGTGGGGCTGTGGAAGGGCTGCCAAGGGAAGGCGAGGGCCAGCCACACCTGGCAGCCCTCGCTCCTTTCGTGTGGCAGCAGTCGCTGGACGTTCGCAATTTTGGAGCTGGGCTCTGGAGGCGGCGCAGACAGCGAGCAGGCAACAACGTCGGCCCCCTGAGCTGGCTGGCGAGCCCGGAGCCCCAGTGTCTGTGGGGCTGTGGAAGGGCTGCCAAGGGAAGGCGAGGGCCAGCCACACCTGGCAGCCCTCGCTCCTTTCGTGTGGCAGCAGTCGCTGGACGTTCGCAATTTCGGAGCTGGGCTCTGGAGGCGGCGCAGACAGCGAGCAGGCAACAACGTCGGCACCCTGAGCTGGCTGGCGAGCCCGGAGCCCCAGTGTCTGTGGGGCTGTGGAAGGGCTGCCAAGGGAAGGCGAGGGCCAGCCACACCTGGCAGCCCTCGCTGCTTTCGTGTGGCAGCAGTCGCTGGACGTTCGCAATTTCGGAGCTGGGCTCTGGAGGCGGCGCAGACAGCGAGCAGGCAACAACGTCGGCCCCCTGAGCTGGCTGGCGAGCCCGGAGCCCCAGTGTCTGTGGGGCTGTGGAAGGGCTGCCAAGGGAAGGCGAGGGCCAGCCACACCTGGCAGCCCTCGCTCCTTTCGTGTGGCAGCAGTCGCTGGACGTTCGCAATTTCGGAGCTGGGCTCTGGAGGCGGCGCAGACAGCGAGCAGGCAACAACGTCGGCACCCTGAGCTGGCTGGCGAGCCCGGAGCCCCAGTGTCTGTGGGGCTGTGGAAGGGCTGCCAAGGGAAGGCGAGGGCCAGCCACACCTGGCAGCCCTCGCTCCTTTCGTGTGGCAGCAGTCGCTGGACGTTCGCAATTTCGGAGCTGGGCTCTGGAGGCGGCGCAGACAGCGAGCAGGCAACAACGTCGGCCCCCTGAGCTGGCTGGCGAGCCCGGAGCCCCAGTGTCTGTGGGGCTGTGGAAGGGCTGCCAAGGGAAGGCGAGGGCCAGCCACACCTGGCAGCCCTCGCTCCTTTCGTGTGGCAGCAGTCGCTGGACGTTCGCAATTTCGGAGCTGGGCTCTGGAGGCGGCGCAGACAGCGAGCAGGCAACAACGTCGGCCCCCTGAGCTGGCTGGCGAGCCCGGAGCCCCAGTGTCTGTGGGGCTGTGGAAGGGCTGCCAAGGGAAGGCGAGGGCCAGCCACACCTGGCAGCCCTCGCTCCTTTCGTGTGGCAGCAGTCGCTGGACGTTCGCAATTTCGGAGCTGGGCTCTGGAGGCGGCGCAGACAGCGAGCAGGCAACAACGTCGGCCCCCTGAGCTGGCTGGCGAGCCCGGAGCCCCACTGTCTGTGGGGCTGTGGAAGGGCTGCCAAGGGAAGGCGAGGGCCAGCCACACCTGGCAGCCCTCGCTCCTTTCGTGTGGCAGCAGTCGCTGGACGTTCGCAATTTTGGAGCTGGGCTCTGGAGGCGGTGCAGACAGCGAGCAGGCAACAACGTCGGCACCCTGAGCTGGCTGGCGAGCCCGGAGCCCCAGTGTCTGTGGGGCTGTGGAAGGGCTGCCAAGGGAAGGCGAGGGCCAGCCACACCTGGCAGCCCTCGCTCCTTTCGTGTGGCAGCAGTCGCTGGACGTTCGCAATTTCGGAGCTGGGCTCTGGAGGCGGCGCAGACAGCGAGCAGGCAACAACGTCGGCACCCTGAGCTGGCTGGCGAGCCCGGAGCCCCAGTGTCTGTGGGGCTGTGGAAGGGCTGCCAAGGGAAGGCGAGGGCCAGCCACACCTGGCAGCCCTCGCTCCTTTCGTGTGGCAGCAGTCGCTGGACGTTCGCAATTTCGGAGCTGGGCTCTGGAGGCGGCGCAGACAGCGAGCAGGCAACAACGTCGGCACCCTGAGCTGGCTGGCGAGCCCGGAGCCCCAGTGTCTGTGGGGCTGTGGAAGGGCTGCCAAGGGAAGGCGAGGGCCAGCCACACCTGGCAGCCCTCGCTCCTTTCGTGTGGCAGCAGTCGCTGGACGTTCGCAATTTCGGAGCTGGGCTCTGGAGGCGGCGCAGACAGCGAGCAGGCAACAACGTCGGCACCCTGAGCTGGCTGGCGAGCCCGGAGCCCCAGTGTCTGTGGGGCTGTGGAAGGGCTGCCAAGGGAAGGCGAGGGCCAGCCACACCTGGCAGCCCTCGCTCCTTTGGTGTGGCAGCAGTCGCTGGACGTTCGCAATTTCGGAGCTGGGCTCTGGAGGCGGCGCAGACAGCGAGCAGGCAACAACGTCGGCACCCTGAGCTGGCTGGCGAGCCCGGAGCCCCACTGTCTGTGGGGCTGTGGAAGGGCTGCCAAGGGAAGGCGAGGGCCAGCCACACCTGGCAGCCCTCGCTGCTTTCGTGTGGCAGCAGTCGCTGGACGTTCGCAATTTCGGAGCTGGGCTCTGGAGGCGGCGCAGACAGCGAGCAGGCAACAACGTCGGCCCCCTGAGCTGGCTGGCGAGCCCGGAGCCCCAGTGTCTGTGGGGCTGTGGAAGGGCTGCCAAGGGAAGGCGAGGGCCAGCCACACCTGGCAGCCCTCGCTCCTTTCGTGTGGCAGCAGTCGCTGGACGTTCGCAATTTCGGAGCTGGGCTCTGGAGGCGGCGCAGACAGCGAGCAGGCAACAACGTCGGCCCCCTGAGCTGGCTGGCGAGCCCGGAGCCCCAGTGTCTGTGGGGCTGTGGAAGGGCTGCCAAGGGAAGGCGAGGGCCAGCCACACCTGGCAGCCCTCGCTCCTTTCGTGTGGCAGCAGTCGCTGGACGTTCGCAATTTCGGAGCTGGGCTCTGGAGGCGGCGCAGACAGCGAGCAGGCAACAACGTCGGCCCCCTGAGCTGGCTGGCGAGCCCGGAGCCCCAGTGTCTGTGGGGCTGTGGAAGGGCTGCCAAGGGAAGGCGAGGGCCAGCCACACCTGGCAGCCCTCGCTCCTTTCGTGTGGCAGCAGTCGCTGGACGTTCGCAATTTCGGAGCTGGGCTCTGGAGGCGGCGCAGACAGCGAGCAGGCAACAACGTCGGCCCCCTGAGCTGGCTGGCGAGCCCGGAGCCCCAGTGTCTGTGGGGCTGTGGAAGGGCTGCCAAGGGAAGGCGAGGGCCAGCCACACCTGGCAGCCCTCGCTCCTTTCGTGTGGCAGCAGTCGCTGGACGTTCGCAATTTTGGAGCTGGGCTCTGGAGGCGGCGCAGACAGCGAGCAGGCAACAACGTCGGCCCCCTGAGCTGGCTGGCGAGCCCGGAGCCCCAGTGTCTGTGGGGCTGTGGAAGGGCTGCCAAGGGAAGGCGAGGGCCAGCCACACCTGGCAGCCCTCGCTCCTTTCGTGTGGCAGCAGTCGCTGGACGTTCGCAATTTCGGAGCTGGGCTCTGGAGGCGGCGCAGACAGCGAGCAGGCAACAACGTCGGCACCCTGAGCTGGCTGGCGAGCCCGGAGCCCCACTGTCTGTGGGGCTGTGGAAGGGCTGCCAAGGGAAGGCGAGGGCCAGCCACACCTGGCAGCCCTCGCTCCTTTCGTGTGGCAGCAGTCGCTGGACGTTCGCAATTTCGGAGCTGGGCTCTGGAGGCGGCGCAGACAGCGAGCAGGCAACAACGTCGGCACCCTGAGCTGGCTGGCGAGCCCGGAGCCCCAGTGTCTGTGGGGCTGTGGAAGGGCTGCCAAGGGAAGGCGAGGGCCAGCCACACCTGGCAGCCCTCGCTCCTTTCGTGTGGCAGCAGTCGCTGGACGTTCGCAATTTCGGAGCTGGGCTCTGGAGGCGGCGCAGACAGCGAGCAGGCAACAACGTCGGCACCCTGAGCTGGCTGGCGAGCCCGGAGCCCCAGTGTCTGTGGGGCTGTGGAAGGGCTGCCAAGGGAAGGCGAGGGCCAGCCACACCTGGCAGCCCTCGCTCCTTTCGTGTGGCAGCAGTCGCTGGACGTTCGCAATTTCGGAGCTGGGCTCTGGAGGCGGCGCAGACAGCGAGCAGGCAACAACGTCGGCACCCTGAGCTGGCTGGCGAGCCCGGAGCCCCAGTGTCTGTGGGGCTGTGGAAGGGCTGCCAAGGGAAGGCGAGGGCCAGCCACACCTGGCAGCCCTCGCTCCTTTGGTGTGGCAGCAGTCGCTGGACGTTCGCAATTTCGGAGCTGGGCTCTGGAGGCGGCGCAGACAGCGAGCAGGCAACAACGTCGGCACCCTGAGCTGGCTGGCGAGCCCGGAGCCCCAGTGTCTGTGGGGCTGTGGAAGGGCTGCCAAGGGAAGGCGAGGGCCAGCCACACCTGGCAGCCCTCGCTCCTTTCGTGTGGCAGCAGTCGCTGGACGTTCGCAATTT
Organism: Aptenodytes patagonicus; assembly: GCF_965638725.1. NCBI lineage: Eukaryota > Metazoa > Chordata > Aves > Sphenisciformes > Spheniscidae > Aptenodytes > Aptenodytes patagonicus. Next base: position 19,475 of record NW_027472325.1, on the reverse strand, counting down.
CGGAGCTGGGCTCTGGAGGCGGCGCAGACAGCGAGCAGGCAACAACGTCGGCACCCTGAGCTGGCTGGCGAGCCCGGAGCCCCACTGTCTGTGGGGCTGTGGAAGGGCTGCCAAGGGAAGGCGAGGGCCAGCCACACCTGGCAGCCCTCGCTCCTTTCGTGTGGCAGCAGTCGCTGGACGTTCGCAATTTCGGAGCTGGGCTCTGGAGGCAGCGCAGACAGCGAGCAGGCAACAACGTCGGCCCCCTGAGCTGGCTGGCGAGCCCGGAGCCCCAGTGTCTGTGGGGCTGTGGAAGGGCTGCCAAGGGAAGGCGAGGGCCAGCCACACCTGGCAGCCCTCGCTCCTTTCGTGTGGCAGCAGTCGCTGGACGTTCGCAATTTCGGAGCTGGGCTCTGGAGGCGGCGCAGACAGCGAGCAGGCAACAACGTCGGCACCCTGAGCTGGCTGGCGAGCCCGGAGCCCCAGTGTCTGTGGGGCTGTGGAAGGGCTGCCAAGGGAAGGCGAGGGCCAGCCACACCTGGCAGCCCTCGCTCCTTTCGTGTGGCAGCAGTCGCTGGACGTTCGCAATTTCGGAGCTGGGCTCTGGAGGCGGCGCAGACAGCGAGCAGGCAACAACGTCGGCACCCTGAGCTGGCTGGCGAGCCCGGAGCCCCAGTGTCTGTGGGGCTGTGGAAGGGCTGCCAAGGGAAGGCGAGGGCCAGCCACACCTGGCAGCCCTCGCTCCTTTGGTGTGGCAGCAGTCGCTGGACGTTCGCAATTTCGGAGCTGGGCTCTGGAGGCGGCGCAGACAGCGAGCAGGCAACAACGTCGGCACCCTGAGCTGGCTGGCGAGCCCGGAGCCCCAGTGTCTGTGGGGCTGTGGAAGGGCTGCCAAGGGAAGGCGAGGGCCAGCCACACCTGGCAGCCCTCGCTCCTTTCGTGTGGCAGAGCAGTCGCTGGACGTTCGCAATTTCGGAGCTGGGCTCTGGAGGCGGCGCAGACAGCGAGCAGGCAACAACGTCGGCACCCTGAGCTGGCTGGTGAGCCCGGAGCCCCACTGTCTGTGGGGCTGTGGAAGGGCTGCCAAGGGAAGGCGAGGCCAGCCACACCTGGCAGCCCTCGCTCCTTTCGTGTGGCAGCAGTCGCTGGACGTTCGCAATTTCGGAGCTGGGCTCTGGAGGCGGCGCAGACAGCGAGCAGGCAACAACGTCGGCCCCCTGAGCTGGCTGGCGAGCCCGGAGCCCCAGTGTCTGTGGGGCTGTGGAAGGGCTGCCAAGGGAAGGCGAGGGCCAGCCACACCTGGCAGCCCTCGCTCCTTTCGTGTGGCAGCAGTCGCTGGACGTTCGCAATTTCGGAGCTGGGCTCTGGAGGCGGCGCAGACAGCGAGCAGGCAACAACGTCGGCCCCTGAGCTGGCTGGCGAGCCCGGAGCCCCAGTGTCTGTGGGGCTGTGGAAGGGCTGCCAAGGGAAGGCGAGGGCCAGCCACACCTGGCAGCCCTCGCTCCTTTCGTGTGGCAGCAGTCGCTGGACGTTCGCAATTTCGGAGCTGGGCTCTGGAGGCGGCGCAGACAGCGAGCAGGCAACAACGTCGGCACCCTGAGCTGGCTGGCGAGCCCGGAGCCCCAGTGTCTGTGGGGCTGTGGAAGGGCTGCCAAGGGAAGGCGAGGGCCAGCCACACCTGGCAGCCCTCGCTCCTTTCGTGTGGCAGCAGTCGCTGGACGTTCGCAATTTCGGAGCTGGTCTCTGGAGGCGGCGCAGACAGCGAGCAGGCAACAACGTCGGCCCCTGAGCTGGCTGGCGAGCCCGGAGCCCCAGTGTCTGTGGGGCTGTGGAAGGGCTGCCAAGGGAAGGCGAGGGCCAGCCACACCTGGCAGCCCTCGCTCCTTTCGTGTGGCAGCAGTCGCTGGACGTTCGCAATTTCGGAGCTGGGCTCTGGAGGCGGCGCAGACAGCGAGCAGGCAACAACGTCGGCCCCCTGAGCTGGCTGGCGAGCCCGGAGCCCCAGTGTCTGTGGGGCTGTGGAAGGGCTGCCAAGGGAAGGCGAGGGCCAGCCACACCTGGCAGCCCTCGCTCCTTTCGTGTGGCAGCAGTCGCTGGACGTTCGCAATTTCGGAGCTGGGCTCTGGAGGCGGCGCAGACAGCGAGCAGGCAACAACGTCGGCACCCTGAGCTGGCTGGCGAGCCCGGAGCCCCACTGTCTGTGGGGCTGTGGAAGGGGCTGCCAAGGGAAGGCGAGGGCCAGCCACACCTGGCAGCCCTCGCTCCTTTCGTGTGGCAGCAGTCGCTGGACGTTCGCAATTTCGGAGCTGGCTCTGGAGGCGGCGCAGACAGCGAGCAGGCAACAACGTCGGCACCCTGAGCTGGCTGGCGAGCCCGGAGCCCCACTGTCTGTGGGGCTGTGGAAGGGCTGCCAAGGGAAGGCGAGGGCCAGCCACACCTGGCAGCCCTCGCTCCTTTCGTGTGGCAGCAGTCGCTGGACGTTCGCAATTTCGGAGCTGGGCTCTGGAGGCGGCGCAGACAGCGAGCAGGCAACAACGTCGGCCCCCTGAGCTGGCTGGCGAGCCCGGAGCCCCACTGTCTGTGGGGCTGTGGAAGGGCTGCCAAGGGAAGGCGAGGGCCAGCCACACCTGGCAGCCCTCGCTCCTTTCGTGTGGCAGCAGTCGCTGGACGTTCGCAATTTCGGAGCTGGGCTCTGGAGGCGGCGCAGACAGCGAGCAGGCAACAACGTCGGCCCCCTGAGCTGGCTGGCGAGCCCGGAGCCCCAGTGTCTGTGGGGCTGTGGAAGGGCTGCCAAGGGAAGGCGAGGGCCAGCCACACCTGGCAGCCCTCGCTCCTTTCGTGTGGCAGCAGTCGCTGGACGTTCGCAATTTCGGAGCTGGGCTCTGGAGGCGGCGCAGACAGCGAGCAGGCAACAACGTCGGCCCCCTGAGCTGGCTGGCGAGCCCGGAGCCCCACTGTCTGTGGGGCTGTGGAAGGGCTGCCAAGGGAAGGCGAGGGCCAGCCACACCTGGCAGCCCTCGCTCCTTTCGTGTGGCAGCAGTCGCTGGACGTTCGCAATTTTGGAGCTGGGCTCTGGAGGCGGCGCAGACAGCGAGCAGGCAACAACGTCGGCCCCCTGAGCTGGCTGGCGAACCCGGAGCCCCAGTGTCTGTGGGGCTGTGGAAGGGCTGCCAAGGGAAGGCGAGGGCCAGCCACACCTGGCAGCCCTCGCTCCTTTCGTGTGGCAGCAGTCGCTGGACGTTCGCAATTTCGGAGCTGGGCTCTGGAGGCGGCGCAGACAGCGAGCAGGCAACAACGTCGGCCCCCTGAGCTGGCTGGCGAGCCCGGAGCCCCAGTGTCTGTGGGGCTGTGGAAGGGCTGCCAAGGGAAGGCGAGCCACACCTGGCAGCCCTCGCTCCTTTCGTGTGGCAGCAGTCGCTGGACGTTCGCAATTTCGGAGCTGGGCTCTGGAGGCGGCGCAGACAGCGAGCAGGCAACAACGTCGGCCCCCTGAGCTGGCTGGCGAGCCCGGAGCCCCAGTGTCTGTGGGGCTGTGGAAGGGCTGCCAAGGGAAGGCGAGGGCCAGCCACACCTGGCAGCCCTCGCTCCTTTCGTGTGGCAGCAGTCGCTGGACGTTCGCAATTTCGGAGCTGGGCTCTGGAGGCGGCGCAGACAGCGAGCAGGCAACAACGTCGGCCCCCTGAGCTGGCTGGCGAGCCCGGAGCCCCACTGTCTGTGGGGCTGTGGAAGGGCTGCCAAGGGAAGGCGAGGGCCAGCCACACCTGGCAGCCCTCGCTCCTTTCGTGTGGCAGCAGTCGCTGGACGTTCGCAATTTCGGAGCTGGGCTCTGGAGGCGGCGCAGACAGCGAGCAGGCAACAACGTCGGCCCCCTGAGCTGGCTGGCGAGCCCGGAGCCCCAGTGTCTGTGGGGCTGTGGAAGGGCTGCCAAGGGAAGGCGAGGGCCAGCCACACCTGGCAGCCCTCGCTCCTTTCGTGTGGCAGCAGTCGCTGGACGTTCGCAATTTCGGAGCTGGGCTCTGGAGGCGGCGCAGACAGCGAGCAGGCAACAACGTCGGCCCCCTGAGCTGGCTGGCGAGCCCGGAGCCCCAGTGTCTGTGGGGCTGTGGAAGGGCTGCCAAGGGAAGGCGAGGGCCAGCCACACCTGGCAGCCCTCGCTCCTTTCGTGTGGCAGCAGTCGCTGGACGTTCGCAATTTCGGAGCTGGGCTCTGGAGGCGGCGCAGACAGCGAGCAGGCAACAACGTCGGCCCCCTGAGCTGGCTGGCGAGCCCGGAGCCCCAGTGTCTGTGGGGCTGTGGAAGGGCTGCCAAGGGAAGGCGAGGGCCAGCCACACCTGGCAGCCCTCGCTCCTTTCGTGTGGCAGCAGTCGCTGGACGTTCGCAATTTCGGAGCTGGGCTCTGGAGGCGGCGCAGACAGCGAGCAGGCAACAACGTCGGCCCCCTGAGCTGGCTGGCGAGCCCGGAGCCCCAGTGTCTGTGGGGCTGTGGAAGGGCTGCCAAGGGAAGGCGAGGGCCAGCCACACCTGGCAGCCCTCGCTCCTTTCGTGTGGCAGCAGTCGCTGGACGTTCGCAATTTCGGAGCTGGGCTCTGGAGGCGGCGCAGACAGCGAGCAGGCAACAACGTCGGCACCCTGAGCTGGCTGGCGAGCCCGGAGCCCCAGTGTCTGTGGGGCTGTGGAAGGGCTGCCAAGGGAAGGCGAGGGCCAGCCACACCTGGCAGCCCTCGCTCCTTTCGTGTGGCAGCAGTCGCTGGACGTTCGCAATTTCGGAGCTGGGCTCTGGAGGCGGCGCAGACAGCGAGCAGGCAACAACGTCGGCACCCTGAGCTGGCTGGCGAGCCCGGAGCCCCACTGTCTGTGGGGCTGTGGAAGGGCTGCCAAGGGAAGGCGAGGGCCAGCCACACCTGGCAGCCCTCGCTCCTTTCGTGTGGCAGCAGTCGCTGGACGTTCGCAATTTCGGAGCTGGGCTCTGGAGGCGGCGCAGACAGCGAGCAGGCAACAACGTCGGCACCCTGAGCTGGCTTGGCGAGCACGCACCGAGCCCCAGTGTCTGTGGGGCTGTGGAAGGGCTGCCAAGGGAAGGCGAGGGCCAGCCACACCTGGCAGCCCTCGCTCCTTTCGTGTGGCAGCAGTCGCTGGACGTTCGCAATTTCGGAGCTGGGCTCTGGAGGCGGCGCAGACAGCGAGCAGGCAACAACGTCGGCCCCCTGAGCTGGCTGGCGAGCCCGGAGCCCCAGTGTCTGTGGGGCTGTGGAAGGGCTGCCAAGGGAAGGCGAGGGCCAGCCACACCTGGCAGCCCTCGCTCCTTTCGTGTGGCAGCAGTCGCTGGACGTTCGCAATTTCGGAGCTGGGCTCTGGAGGCGGCGCAGACAGCGAGCAGGCAACAACGTCGGCCCCCTGAGCTGGCTGGCGAGCCCGGAGCCCCAGTGTCTGTGGGGCTGTGGAAGGGCTGCCAAGGGAAGGCGAGGGCCAGCCACACCTGGCAGCCCTCGCTCCTTTCGTGTGGCAGCAGTCGCTGGACGTTCGCAATTTCGGAGCTGGGCTCTGGAGGCGGCGCAGACAGCGAGCAGGCAACAACGTCGGCCCCCTGAGCTGGCTGGCGAGCCCGGAGCCCCAGTGTCTGTGGGGCTGTGGAAGGGCTGCCAAGGGAAGGCGAGGGCCAGCCACACCTGGCAGCCCTCGCTCCTTTCGTGTGGCAGCAGTCGCTGGACGTTCGCAATTTCGGAGCTGGGCTCTGGAGGCGGCGCAGACAGCGAGCAGGCAACAACGTCGGCACCCTGAGCTGGCTGGCGAGCCCGGAGCCCCACTGTCTGTGGGGCTGTGGAAGGGCTGCCAAGGGAAGGCGAGGGCCAGCCACACCTGGCAGCCCTCGCTCCTTTCGTGTGGCAGCAGTCGCTGGACGTTCGCAATTTCGGAGCTGGGCTCTGGAGGCGGCGCAGACAGCGAGCAGGCAACAACGTCGGCCCCCTGAGCTGGCTGGCGAGCCCGGAGCCCCAGTGTCTGTGGGGCTGTGGAAGGGCTGCCAAGGGAAGGCGAGGGCCAGCCACACCTGGCAGCCCTCGCTCCTTTCGTGTGGCAGCAGTCGCTGGACGTTCGCAATTTCGGAGCTGGGCTCTGGAGGCGGCGCAGACAGCGAGCAGGCAACAACGTCGGCCCCCTGAGCTGGCTGGCGAGCCCGGAGCCCCAGTGTCTGTGGGGCTGTGGAAGGGCTGCCAAGGGAAGGCGAGGGCCAGCCACACCTGGCAGCCCTCGCTCCTTTCGTGTGGCAGCAGTCGCTGGACGTTCGCAATTTCGGAGCTGGGCTCTGGAGGCGGCGCAGACAGCGAGCAGGCAACAACGTCGGCCCCCTGAGCTGGCTGGCGAGCCCGGAGCCCCAGTGGTCTGTGGGGCTGTGGAAGGGGCTGCCAAGGGAAGGCGAGGGCCAGCCACACCTGGCAGCCCTCGCTCCTTTCGTGTGGCAGCAGTCGCTGGACGTTCGCAATTTCGGAGCTGGGCTCTGGAGGCGGCGCAGACAGCGAGCAGGCAACAACGTCGGCCCCCTGAGCTGGCTGGCGAGCCCGGAGCCCCACTGTCTGTGTGGGGCTGTGGAAGGGCTGCCAAGGGAAGGCGAGGGCCAGCCACACCTGGCAGCCCTCGCTCCTTTCGTGTGGCAGCAGTCGCTGGACGTTCGCAATTTCGGAGCTGGGCTCTGGAGGCGGCGCAGACAGCGAGCAGGCAACAACGTCGGCCCCCTGAGCTGGCTGGCGAGCCCGGAGCCCCAGTGTCTGTGGGGCTGTGGAAGGGCTGCCAAGGGAAGGCGAGGGCCAGCCACACCTGGCAGCCCTCGCTCCTTTCGTGTGGCAGCAGTCGCTGGACGTTCGCAATTTCGGAGCTGGGCTCTGGAGGCGGCGCAGACAGCGAGCAGGCAACAACGTCGGCCCCCTGAGCTGGCTGGCGAGCCCGGAGCCCCACTGTCTGTGGGGCTGTGGAAGGGCTGCCAAGGGAAGGCGAGGGCCAGCCACACCTGGCAGCCCTCGCTCCTTTCGTGTGGCAGCAGTCGCTGGACGTTCGCAATTTTGGAGCTGGGCTCTGGAGGCGGCGCAGACAGCGAGCAGGCAACAACGTCGGCCCCCTGAGCTGGCTGGCGAGCCCGGAGCCCCAGTGTCTGTGGGGCTGTGGAAGGGCTGCCAAGGGAAGGCGAGGGCCAGCCACACCTGGCAGCCCCTCGCTCCTTTCGTGTGGCAGCAGTCGCTGGACGTTCGCAATTTCGGAGCTGGGCTCTGGAGGCGGCGCAGACAGCGAGCAGGCAACAACGTCGGCCCCCTGAGCTGGCTGGCGAGCCCGGATCCCCACTGTCTGTGGGGCTGTGGAAGGGCTGCCAAGGGAAGGCGAGGGCCAGCCACACCTGGCAGCCCTCGCTCCTTTCGTGTGGCAGCAGTCGCTGGACGTTCGCAATTTCGGAGCTGGGCTCTGGAGGCGGCGCAGACAGCGAGCAGGCAACAACGTCGGCCCCCTGAGCTGGCTGGCGAGCCCGGAGCCCCAGTGTCTGTGGGGCTGTGGAAGGGCTGCCAAGGGAAGGCGAGGGCCAGCCACACCTGGCAGCCCTCGCTCCTTTCGTGTGGCAGCAGTCGCTGGACGTTCGCAATTTCGGAGCTGGGCTCTGGAGGCGGCGCAGACAGCGAGCAGGCAACAACGTCGGCCCCCTGAGCTGGCTGGCGAGCCCGGAGCCCCAGTGTCTGTGGGGCTGTGGAAGGGCTGCCAAGGGAAGGCGAGGGCCAGCCACACCTGGCAGCCCTCGCTCCTTTCGTGTGGCAGCAGTCGCTGGACGTTCGCAATTTCGGAGCTGGGCTCTGGAGGCGGCGCAGACAGCGAGCAGGCAACAACGTCGGCCCCCTGAGCTGGCTGGCGAGCCCGGAGCCCCAGTGTCTGTGGGGCTGTGGAAGGGCTGCCAAGGGAAGGCGAGGGCCAGCCACACCTGGCAGCCCTCGCTCCTTTCGTGTGGCAGCAGTCGCTGGACGTTCGCAATTTCGGAGCTGGGCTCTGGAGGCGGCGCAGACAGCGAGCAGGCAACAACGTCGGCCCCCTGAGCTGGCTGGCGAGCCCGGAGCCCCAGTGTCTGTGGGGCTGTGGAAGGGCTGCCAAGGGAAGGCGAGGGCCAGCCACACCTGGCAGCCCTCGCTCCTTTGGTGTGGCAGCAGTCGCTGGACGTTCGCAATTTCGGAGCTGGGCTCTGGAGGCGGCGCAGACAGCGAGCAGGCAACAACGTCGGCCCCCTGAGCTCTGGCTGGCGAGCCCGGAGCCCCAGTGTCTGTGGGGCTGTGGAAGGGCTGCCAAGGGAAGGCGAGGGCCAGCCACACCTGGCAGCCCTCGCTCCTTTCGTGTGGCAGCAGTCGCTGGACGTTCGCAATTTCGGAGCTGGGCTCTGGAGGCGGCGCAGACAGCGAGCAGGCAACAACGTCGGCCCCTGAGCTGGCTGGCGAGCCCGGAGCCCCAGTGTCTGTGGGGCTGTGGAAGGGCTGCCAAGGGAAGGCGAGGGCCAGCCACACCTGGCAGCCCTCGCTCCTTTCGTGTGGCAGCAGTCGCTGGACGTTCGCAATTTCGGAGCTGGGCTCTGGAGGCGGCGCAGACAGCGAGCAGGCAACAACGTCGGCCCCCTGAGCTGGCTGGCGAGCCCGGGAGCCCCAGTGTCTGTGGGGCTGTGGAAGGGCTGCCAAGGGAAGGCGAGGGCCAGCCACACCTGGCAGCCCTCGCTCCTTTCGTGTGGCAGCAGTCGCTGGACGTTCGCAATTTCGGAGCTGGGCTCTGGAGGCGGCGCAGACAGCGAGCAGGCAACAACGTCGGCCCCCTGAGCTGGCTGGCGAGCCCGGAGCCCCACTGTCTGTGGGGCTGTGGAAGGGCTGCCAAGGGAAGGCGAGGGCCAGCCACACCTGGCAGCCCTCGCTCCTTTCGTGTGGCAGCAGTCGCTGGACGTTCGCAATTTTGGAGCTGGGCTCTGGAGGCGGCGCAGACAGCGAGCAGGCAACAACGTCGGCCCCCTGAGCTGGCTGGCGAACCCGGAGCCCCAGTGTCTGTGGGGCTGTGGAAGGGCTGCCAAGGGAAGGCGAGGGCCAGCCACACCTGGCAGCCCTCGCTCCTTTCGTGTGGCAGCAGTCGCTGGACGTTCGCAATTTCGGAGCTGGGCTCTGGAGGCGGCGCAGACAGCGAGCAGGCAACAACGTCGGCACCCTGAGCTGGCTGGCGAGCCCGGAGCCCCACTGTCTGTGGGGCTGTGGAAGGGCTGCCAAGGGAAGGCGAGGGCCAGCCACACCTGGCAGCCCTCGCTCCTTTCGTGTGGCAGCAGTCGCTGGACGTTCGCAATTTCGGAGCTGGGCTCTGGAGGCGGCGCAGACAGCGAGCAGGCAACAACGTCGGCCCCCTGAGCTGGCTGGCGAGCCCGGAGCCCCAGTGTCTGTGGGGCTGTGGAAGGGCTGCCAAGGGAAGGCGAGGGCCAGCCACACCTGGCAGCCCTCGCTCCTTTCGTGTGGCAGCAGTCGCTGGACGTTCGCAATTTCGGAGCTGGGCTCTGGGAGGCGGCGCAGACAGCGAGCAGGCAACAACGTCGGCACCCTGAGCTGGCTGGCGAGCCCGGAGCCCCAGTGTCTGTGGGGCTGTGGAAGGGCTGCCAAGGGAAGGCGAGGGCCAGCCACACCTGGCAGCCCTCGCTCCTTTCGTGTGGCAGCAGTCGCTGGACGTTCGCAATTTCGGAGCTGGGCTCTGGAGGCGGCGCAGACAGCGAGCAGGCAACAACGTCGGCCCCTGAGCTGGCTGGCGAGCCCGGAGCCCCAGTGTCTGTGGGGCTGTGGAAGGGCTGCCAAGGGAAGGCGAGGGCCAGCCACACCTGGCAGCCCTCCGCTCCTTTCGTGTGGCAGCAGTCGCTGGACGTTCGCAATTTCGGAGCTGGGCTCTGGAGGCGGCGCAGACAGCGAGCAGGCAACAACGTCGGCCCCCTGAGCTGGCTGGCGAGCCCGGAGCCCCACTGTCTGTGGGGCTGTGGAAGGGCTGCCAAGGGAAGGCGAGGGCCAGCCACACCTGGCAGCCCTCGCTCCTTTCGTGTGGCAGCAGTCGCTGGACGTTCGCAATTTCGGAGCTGGGCTCTGGAGGCGGCGCAGACAGCGAGCAGGCAACAACGTCGGCCCCCTGAGCTGGCTGGCGAGCCCGGAGCCCCACTGTCTGTGGGCTGTGGAAGGGCTGCCAAGGGAAGGCGAGGGCCAGCCACACCTGGCAGCCCTCACTCCTTTCGTGTGGCAGCAGTCGCTGGACGTTCGCAATTTCGGAGCTGGGCTCTGGAGGCGGCGCAGACAGCGAGCAGGCAACAACGTCGGCCCCCTGAGCTGGCTGGCGAGCCCGGAGCCCCACGTGTCTGTGGGGCTGTGGAAGGGCTGCCAAGGGAAGGCGAGGGCCAGCCACACCTGGCAGCCCTCGCTCCTTTCGTGTGGCAGCAGTCGCTGGACGTTCGCAATTTCGGAGCTGGGCTCTGGAGGCGGCGCAGACAGCGAGCAGGCAACAACGTCGGCCCCCTGAGCTGGCTGGCGAGCCCGGAGCCCCAGTGTCTGTGGGGCTGTGGAAGGGCTGCCAAGGGAAGGCGAGGGCCAGCCACACCTGGCAGCCCTCGCTCCTTTGGTGTGGCAGCAGTCGCTGGACGTTCGCAATTTCGGAGCTGGGCTCTGGAGGCGGCGCAGACAGCGAGCAGGCAACAACGTCGGCCCCCTGAGCTGGCTGGCGAGCCCGGAGCCCCAGTGTCTGTGGGGCTGTGGAAGGGCTGCCAAGGGAAGGCGAGGGCCAGCCACACCTGGCAGCCCCTCGCTCCTTTCGTGTGGCAGCAGTCGCTGGACGTTCGCAATTTCGGAGCTGGGCTCTGGAGGCGGCGCAGACAGCGAGCAGGCAACAACGTCGGCCCCCTGAGCTGGCTGGCGAGCCCGGAGCCCCACTGTCTGTGGGGCTGTGGAAGGGCTGCCAAGGGAAGGCGAGGGCCAGCCACACCTGGCAGCCCTCGCTCCTTTCGTGTGGCAGCAGTCGCTGGACGTTCGCAATTTCGGAGCTGGGCTCTGGAGGCGGCGCAGACAGCGAGCAGGCAACAACGTCGGCCCCCTGAGCTGGCTGGCGAGCCCGGAGCCCCAGTGTCTGTGGGGCTGTGGAAGGGCTGCCAAGGGAAGGCGAGGGCCAGCCACACCTGGCAGCCCTCGCTCCTTTCGTGTGGCAGCAGTCGCTGGACGTTCGCAATTTCGGAGCTGGGCTCTGGAGGCGGCGCAGACAGCGAGCAGGCAACAACGTCGGCACCCTGAGCTGGCTGGCGAGCCCCGGAGCCCCAGTGTCTGTGGGGCTGTGGAAGGGCTGCCAAGGGAAGGCGAGGGCCAGCCACACCTGGCAGCCCTCGCTCCTTTCGTGTGGCAGCAGTCGCTGGACGTTCGCAATTTCGGAGCTGGGCTCTGGAGGCGGCGCAGACAGCGAGCAGGCAACAACGTCGGCACCCTGAGCTGGCTGGCGAGCCCGGAGCCCCACCTGTCTGTGGGGCTGTGGAAGGGCTGCCAAGGGAAGGCGAGGGCCAGCCACACCTGGCAGCCCTCGCTCCTTTCGTGTGGCAGCAGTCGCTGGACGTTCGCAATTTCGGAGCTGGGCTCTGGAGGCGGCGCAGACAGCGAGCAGGCCAACAACGTCGGCACCCTGAGCTGGCTGGCGAGCCCGGAGCCCCAGTGTCTGTGGGGCTGTGGAAGGGCTGCCAAGGGAAGGCGAGGGCCAGCCACACCTGGCAGCCCTCGCTCCTTTCGTGTGGCAGCAGTCGCTGGACGTTCGCAATTTCGGAGCTGGGCTCTGGAGGCGGCGCAGACAGCGAGCAGGCAACAACGTCGGCCCCCTGAGCTGGCTGGCGAGCCCGGAGCCCCAGTGTCTGTGGGGCTGTGGAAGGGCTGCCAAGGGAAGGCGAGGGCCAGCCACACCTGGCAGCCCTCGCTCCTTTCGTGTGGCAGCAGTCGCTGGACGTTCGCAATTTCGGAGCTGGGCTCTGGAGGCGGCGCAGACAGCGAGCAGGCAACAACGTCGGCACCCTGAGCTGGCTGGCGAGCCCGGAGCCCCAGTGTCTGTGGGGCTGTGGAAGGGCTGCCAAGGGAAGGCGAGGGCCAGCCACACCTGGCAGCCCTCGCTCCTTTCGTGTGGCAGCAGTCGCTGGACGTTCGCAATTTCGGAGCTGGGCTCTGGAGGCGGCGCAGACAGCGAGCAGGCAACAACGTCGGCCCCCTGAGCTGGCTGGCGAGCCCGGAGCCCCAGTGTCTGTGGGGCTGTGGAAGGGCTGCCAAGGGAAGGCGAGGGCCAGCCACACCTGGCAGCCCTCGCTCCTTTCGTGTGGCAGCAGTCGCTGGACGTTCGCAATTTCGGAGCTGGGCTCTGGAGGCGGCGCAGACAGCGAGCAGGCAACAACGTCGGCCCCCTGAGCTGGCTGGCGAGCCCGGAGCCCCAGTGTCTGTGGGGCTGTGGAAGGGCTGCCAAGGGAAGGCGAGGGCCAGCCACACCTGGCAGCCCTCGCTCCTTTCGTGTGGCAGCAGTCGCTGGACGTTCGCAATTTCGGAGCTGGGCTCTGGAGGCGGCGCAGACAGCGAGCAGGCAACAACGTCGGCCCCCTGAGCTGGCTGGCGAGCCCGGAGCCCCAGTGTCTGTGGGGCTGTGGAAGGGCTGCCAAGGGAAGGCGAGGGCCAGCCACACCTGGCAGCCCTCGCTCCTTTCGTGTGGCAGCAGTCGCTGGACGTTCGCAATTTCGGAGCTGGGCTCTGGAGGCGGCGCAGACAGCGAGCAGGCAACAACGTCGGCCCCTGAGCTGGCTGGCGAGCCCGGAGCCCCAGTGTCTGTGGGGCTGTGGAAGGGCTGCCAAGGGAAGGCGAGGGCCAGCCACACCTGGCAGCCCTCGCTCCTTTCGTGTGGCAGCAGTCGCTGGACGTTCGCAATTTCGGAGCTGGGCTCTGGAGGCGGCGCAGACAGCGAGCAGGCAACAACGTCGGCCCCCTGAGCTGGCTGGCGAGCCCGGAGCCCCAGTGTCTGTGGGGCTGTGGAAGGGCTGCCAAGGGAAGGCGAGGGCCAGCCACACCTGGCAGCCCTCGCTCCTTTCGTGTGGCAGCAGTCGCTGGACGTTCGCAATTTCGGAGCTGGGCTCTGGAGGCGGCGCAGACAGCGAGCAGGCAACAACGTCGGCCCCCTGAGCTGGCTGGCGAGCCCGGAGCCCCAGTGTCTGTGGGGCTGTGGAAGGGCTGCCAAGGGAAGGCGAGGGCCAGCCACACCTGGCAGCCCTCGCTCCTTTCGTGTGGCAGCAGTCGCTGGACGTTCGCAATTTCGGAGCTGGGCTCTGGAGGCGGCGCAGACAGCGAGCAGGCAACAACGTCGGCCCCCTGAGCTGGCTGGCGAGCCCGGAGCCCCAGTGTCTGTGGGGCTGTGGAAGGGCTGCCAAGGGAAGGCGAGGGCCAGCCACACCTGGCAGCCCTCGCTCCTTTCGTGTGGCAGCAGTCGCTGGACGTTCGCAATTTCGGAGCTGGGCTCTGGAGGCGGCGCAGACAGCGAGCAGGCAACAACGTCGGCCCCCTGAGCTGGCTGGCGAGCCCGGAGCCCCAGTGTCTGTGGGGCTGTGGAAGGGCTGCCAAGGGAAGGCGAGGGCCAGCCACACCTGGCAGCCCTCGCTCCTTTCGTGTGGCAGCAGTCGCTGGACGTTCGCAATTTCGGAGCTGGGCTCTGGAGGCGGCGCAGACAGCGAGCAGGCAACAACGTCGGCCCCCTGAGCTGGCTGGCGAGCCCGGAGCCCCAGTGTCTGTGGGGCTGTGGAAGGGCTGCCAAGGGAAGGCGAGGGCCAGCCACACCTGGCAGCCCTCGCTCCTTTCGTGTGGCAGCAGTCGCTGGACGTTCGCAATTTCGGAGGCTGGGCTCTGGAGGCGGCGCAGACAGCGAGCAGGCAACAACGTCGGCCCCCTGAGCTGGCTGGCGAGCCCGGAGCCCCAGTGTCTGTGGGGCTGTGGAAGGGCTGCCAAGGGAAGGCGAGGGCCAGCCACACCTGGCAGCCCTCGCTCCTTTCGTGTGGCAGCAGTCCGCTGGACGTTCGCAATTTCGGAGCTGGGCTCTGGAGGCGGCGCAGACAGCGAGCAGGCAACAACGTCGGCACCCTGAGCTGGCTGGCGAGCCCGGAGCCCCAGTGTCTGTGGGGCTGTGGAAGGGCTGCCAAGGGAAGGCGAGGGCCAGCCACACCTGGCAGCCCTCGCTCTTTCGTGTGGCAGCAGTCGCTGGACGTTCGCAATTTCGGAGCTGGGCTCTGGAGGCGGCGCAGACAGCGAGCAGGCAACAACGTCGGCACCCTGAGCTGGCTGGCGAGCCCGGAGCCCCAGTGTCTGTGGGGCTGTGGAAGGGCTGCCAAGGGAAGGCGAGGGCCAGCCACACCTGGCAGCCCTCGCTCCTTTCGTGTGGCAGCAGTCGCTGGACGTTCGCAATTTCGGAGCTGGGCTCTGGAGGCGGCGCAGACAGCGAGCAGGCAACAACGTCGGCCCCCTGAGCTGGCTGGCGAGCCCGGAGCCCCAGTGTCTGTGGGGCTGTGGAAGGGCTGCCAAGGGAAGGCGAGGGCCAGCCACACCTGGCAGCCCTCGCTCCTTTCGTGTGGCAGCAGTCGCTGGACGTTCGCAATTTCGGAGCTGGGCTCTGGAGGCGGCGCAGACAGCGAGCAGGCAACAACGTCGGCCCCCTGAGCTGGCTGGCGAGCCCGGAGCCCCACTGTCTGTGGGGCTGTGGAAGGGCTGCCAAGGGAAGGCGAGGGCCAGCCACACCTGGCAGCCCTCGCTCCTTTCGTGTGGCAGCAGTCGCTGGACGTTCGCAATTTCGGAGCTGGGCTCTGGAGGCGGCGCAGACAGCGAGCAGGCAACAACGTCGGCCCCCTGAGCTGGCTGGCGAGCCCGGAGCCCCAGTGTCTGTGGGGCTGTGGAAGGGCTGCCAAGGGAAGGCGAGGGCCAGCCACACCTGGCAGCCCTCGCTCCTTTCGTGTGGCAGCAGTCGCTGGACGTTCGCAATTTCGGAGCTGGGCTCTGGAGGCGGCGCAGACAGCGAGCAGGCAACAACGTCGGCACCCTGAGCTGGCTGGCGAGCCCGGAGCCCCAGTGTCTGTGGGGCTGTGGAAGGGCTGCCAAGGGAAGGCGAGGGCCAGCCACACCTGGCAGCCCTCGCTCCTTTCGTGTGGCAGCAGTCGCTGGACGTTCGCAATTTCGGAGCTGGGCTCTGGAGGCGGCGCAGACAGCGAGCAGGCAACAACGTCGGCCCCCTGAGCTGGCTGGCGAGCCCGGAGCCCCACTGTCTGTGGGGCTGTGGAAGGGCTGCCAAGGGAAGGCGAGGGCCAGCCACACCTGGCAGCCCTCGCTCCTTTCGTGTGGCAGCAGTCGCTGGACGTTCGCAATTTCGGAGCTGGGCTCTGGAGGCGGCGCAGACAGCGAGCAGGCAACAACGTCGGCCCCCTGAGCTGGCTGGCGAGCCCGGAGCCCCAGTGTCTGTGGGGCTGTGGAAGGGCTGCCAAGGGAAGGCGAGGGCCAGCCACACCTGGCAGCCCTCGCTCCTTTCGTGTGGCAGCAGTCGCTGGACGTTCGCAATTTCGGAGCTGGGCTCTGGAGGCGGCGCAGACAGCGAGCAGGCAACAACGTCGGCCACCCTGAGCTGGCTGGCGAGCCCGGAGCCCCACTGTCTGTGGGGCTGTGGAAGGGCTGCCAAGGGAAGGCGAGGGCCAGCCACACCTGGCAGCCCTCGCTCCTTTCGTGTGGCAGCAGTCGCTGGACGTTCGCAATTTCGGAGCTGGGCTCTGGAGGCGGCGCAGACAGCGAGCAGGCAACAACGTCGGCCCCCTGAGCTGGCTGGCGAGCCCGGAGCCCCAGTGTCTGTGGGGCTGTGGAAGGGCTGCCAAGGGAAGGCGAGGGCCAGCCACACCTGGCAGCCCTCGCTCCTTTCGTGTGGCAGCAGTCGCTGGACGTTCGCAATTTCGGAGCTGGGCTCTGGAGGCGGCGCAGACAGCGAGCAGGCAACAACGTCGGCACCCTGAGCTGGCTGGCGAGCCCGGAGCCCCACTGTCTGTGGGGCTGTGGAAGGGCTGCCAAGGGAAGGCGAGGGCCAGCCACACCTGGCAGCCCTCGCTCCTTTCGTGTGGCAGCAGTCGCTGGACGTTCGCAATTTCGGAGCTGGGCTCTGGAGGCGGCGCAGACAGCGAGCAGGCAACAACGTCGGCCCCCTGAGCTGGCTGGCGAGCCCGGAGCCCCACTGTCTGTGGGGCTGTGGAAGGGCTGCCAAGGGAAGGCGAGGGCCAGCCACACCTGGCAGCCCTCGCTCCTTTCGTGTGGCAGCAGTCGCTGGACGTTCGCAATTTCGGAGCTGGGCTCTGGAGGCGGCGCAGACAGCGAGCAGGCAACAACGTCGGCCCCCTGAGCTGGCTGGCGAGCCCGGAGCCCCAGTGTCTGTGGGGCTGTGGAAGGGCTGCCAAGGGAAGGCGAGGGCCAGCCACACCTGGCAGCCCTCGCTCCTTTCGTGTGGCAGCAGTCGCTGGACGTTCGCAATTTCGGAGCTGGGCTCTGGAGGCGGCGCAGACAGCGAGCAGGCAACAACGTCGGCACCCTGAGCTGGCTGGCGAGCCCGGAGCCCCACTGTCTGTGGGGCTGTGGAAGGGCTGCCAAGGGAAGGCGAGGGCCAGCCACACCTGGCAGCCCTCGCTCCTTTCGTGTGGCAGCAGTCGCTGGACGTTCGCAATTTCGGAGCTGGGCTCTGGAGGCGGCGCAGACAGCGAGCAGGCAACAACGTCGGCCCCCTGAGCTGGCTGGCGAGCCCGGAGCCCCACGTGTCTGTGGGGCTGTGGAAGGGCTGCCAAGGGAAGGCGAGGGCCAGCCACACCTGGCAGCCCTCGCTCCTTTCGTGTGGCAGCAGTCGCTGGACGTTCGCAATTTCGGAGCTGGGCTCTGGAGGCGGCGCAGACAGCGAGCAGGCAACAACGTCGGCACCCTGAGCTGGCTGGCGAGCCCGGAGCCCCAGTGTCTGTGGGGCTGTGGAAGGGCTGCCAAGGGAAGGCGAGGGCCAGCCACACCTGGCAGCCCTCGCTCCTTTCGTGTGGCAGCAGTCGCTGGACGTTCGCAATTTCGGAGCTGGGCTCTGGAGGCGGCGCAGACAGCGAGCAGGCAACAACGTCGGCCCCCTGGAGCTGGCTGGCGAGCCCGGAGCCCCAGTGTCTGTGGGGCTGTGGAAGGGCTGCCAAGGGAAGGCGAGGGCCAGCCACACCTGGCAGCCCTCGCTCCTTTCGTGTGGCAGCAGTCGCTGGACGTTCGCAATTTCGGAGCTGGGCTCTGGAGGCGGCGCAGACAGCGAGCAGGCAACAACGTCGGCCCCCTGAGCTGGCTGGCGAGCCCGGAGCCCCAGTGTCTGTGGGGCTGTGGAAGGGCTGCCAAGGGAAGGCGAGGGCCAGCCACACCTGGCAGCCCTCGCTCCTTTCGTGTGGCAGCAGTCGCTGGACGTTCGCAATTTCGGAGCTGGGCTCTGGAGGCGGCGCAGACAGCGAGCAGGCAACAACGTCGGCCCCCTGAGCTGGCTGGCGAGCCCGGAGCCCCAGTGTCTGTGGGGCTGTGGAAGGGCTGCCAAGGGAAGGCGAGGGCCAGCCACACCTGGCAGCCCTCGCTCCTTTCGTGTGGCAGCAGTCGCTGGACGTTCGCAATTTCGGAGCTGGGCTCTGGAGGCGGCGCAGACAGCGAGCAGGCAACAACGTCGGCCCCCTGAGCTGGCTGGCGAGCCCGGAGCCCAGTGTCTGTGGGGCTGTGGAAGGGCTGCCAAGGGAAGGCGAGGGCCAGCCACACCTGGCAGCCCTCGCTCCTTTCGTGTGGCAGCAGTCGCTGGACGTTCGCAATTTCGGAGCTGGGCTCTGGAGGCGGCGCAGACAGCGAGCAGGCAACAACGTCGGCACCCTGAGCTGGCTGGCGAGCCCGGAGCCCCAGTGTCTGTGGGGCTGTGGAAGGGCTGCCAAGGGAAGGCGAGGGCCAGCCACACCTGGCAGCCCTCGCTCCTTTCGTGTGGCAGCAGTCGCTGGACGTTCGCAATTTCGGAGCTGGGCTCTGGAGGCGGCGCAGACAGCGAGCAGGCAACAACGTCGGCCCCTGAGCTGGCTGGCGAGCCCGGAGCCCCAGTGTCTGTGGGGCTGTGGAAGGGCTGCCAAGGGAAGGCGAGGGCCAGCCACACCTGGCAGCCCTCGCTCCTTTCGTGTGGCAGCAGTCGCTGGACGTTCGCAATTTCGGAGCTGGGCTCTGGAGGCGGCGCAGACAGCGAGCAGGCAACAACGTCGGCACCCTGAGCTGGCTGGCGAGCCCGGAGCCCCAGTGTCTGTGGGGCTGTGGAAGGGCTGCCAAGGGAAGGCGAGGGCCAGCCACACCTGGCAGCCCTCGCTCCTTTCGTGTGGCAGCAGTCGCTGGACGTTCGCAATTTCGGAGCTGGGCTCTGGAGGCGGCGCAGACAGCGAGCAGGCAACAACGTCGGCCCCCTGAGCTGGCTGGCGAGCCCGGAGCCCCAGTGTCTGTGGGGCTGTGGAAGGGCTGCCAAGGGAAGGCGAGGGCCAGCCACACCTGGCAGCCCTCGCTCCTTTCGTGTGGCAGCAGTCGCTGGACGTTCGCAATTTCGGAGCTGGGCTCTGGAGGCGGCGCAGACAGCGAGCAGGCAACAACGTCGGCCCCCTGAGCTGGCTGGCGAGCCCGGAGCCCCAGTGTCTGTGGGGCTGTGGAAGGCTGCCAAGGGAAGGCGAGGGCCAGCCACACCTGGCAGCCCTCGCTCCTTTCGTGTGGCAGCAGTCGCTGGACGTTCGCAATTTCGGAGCTGGGCTCTGGAGGCGGCGCAGACAGCGAGCAGGCAACAACGTCGGCCCCCTGAGCTGGCTGGCGAGCCCGGAGCCCCAGTGTCTGTGGGGCTGTGGAAGGGCTGCCAAGGGAAGGCGAGGGCCAGCCACACCTGGCAGCCCTCGCTCCTTTCGTGTGGCAGCAGTCGCTGGACGTTCGCAATTTCGGAGCTGGGCTCTGGAGGCGGCGCAGACAGCGAGCAGGCAACAACGTCGGCACCCTGAGCTGGCTGGCGAGCCCGGAGCCCCAGTGTCTGTGGGGCTGTGGAAGGGCTGCCAAGGGAAGGCGAGGGCCAGCCACACCTGGCAGCCCTCGCTCCTTTCGTGTGGCAGCAGTCGCTGGACGTTCGCAATTTCGGAGCTGGGCTCTGGAGGCGGCGCAGACAGCGAGCAGGCAACAACGTCGGCCCCCTGAGCTGGCTGGCGAGCCCGGAGCCCCAGTGTCTGTGGGGCTGTGGAAGGGCTGCCAAGGGGAAGGCGAGGGCCAGCCACACCTGGCAGCCCTCGCTCCTTTCGTGTGGCAGCAGTCGCTGGACGTTCGCAATTTCGGAGGCTGGGCTCTGGAGGCGGCGCAGACAGCGAGCAGGCAACAACGTCGGCACCCTGAGCTGGCTGGCGAGCCCGGAGCCCC
>NW_027472324.1:0-38182 GCF_965638725.1 Aptenodytes patagonicus | reverse complement strand
CGTCCAGCCACTGCTCCCACACCAAAGGGGCTAGCACTGAAAGCTCTTGCTGGCCATCACCTGCCCTAGGCAGCCCTTCCACAGCCCCACAAGCACTGGCGCTCTGAGCTTCCTAGCCACAGCACAGTGGGGACGTTCCTTCTCGGCACAGCCACAGCCCAGCTCCGAAATTCAAAACGTCCAGCCACTGCTCCCACACCAAAGGGGCTAGCACTGAAAGCTCTTGCTGGCCATCACCTGCCCTAGGCAGCCCTTCCACAGCCCCACAAGCACTGGCGCTCTGAGCTTCCTAGCCACAGCACAGTGGGGACGTTCCTTCTCGGCACAGCCACAGCCCAGCTCCGAAATTCAAAACGTCCAGCCACTGCTCCCACACCAAAGGGGCTAGCACTGAAAGCTCTTGCTGGCCATCACCTGCCCTAGGCAGCCCTTCCACAGCCCCACAAGCACTGGCGCTCTGAGCTTCCTAGTCACAGCACAGTGGGGACGTTCCTTCTCGGCACAGCCACAGCCCAGCTCCGAAATTCAAAACGTCCAGCCACTGCTCCCACACCAAAGGGGCTAGCACTGAAAGCTCTTGCTGGCCATCACCTGCCCTAGGCAGCCCTTCCACAGCCCCACAAGCACTGGCGCTCTGAGCTTCCTAGCCACAGCACAGTGGGGACGTTCCTTCTCGGCACAGCCAGAGCCCAGCTCCGAAATTCAAAACGTCCAGCCACTGCTCCCACACCAAAGGGGCTAGCACTGAAAGCTCTTGCTGGCCATCACCTGCCCTAGGCAGCCCTTCCACAGCCCCACAAGCACTGGCGCTCTGAGCTTCCTAGCCACAGCACAGTGGGGACGTTCCTTCTCGGCACAGCCACAGCCCAGCTCCGAAATTCGAAACGTCCAGCCACTGCTCCCACACCAAAGGGGCTAGCACTGAAAGCTCTTGCTGGCCATCACCTGCCCTAGGCAGCCCTTCCACAGCCCCACAAGCACTGGCGCTCTGAGCTTCCTAGTCACAGCACAGTGGGGACGTTCCTTCTCGGCACAGCCACAGCCCAGCTCCCAAATTCGAAACGTCCAGCCACTGCTCCCACACCAAAGGGGCTAGCACTGAAAGCTCTTGCTGGCCAGCACCTTCCCTAGGCAGCCCTTCCACAGCCCCACAAGCACTGGCGCTCTGAGCTTCCTAGCCACAGCACAGTGGGGACGTTCCTTCTCGGCACAGCCACAGCCCAGCTCCGAAATTCAAAACGTCCAGCCACTGCTCCCACACCAAAGGGGCTAGCACTGAAAGCTCTTGCTGGCCATCACCTGCCCTAGGCAGCCCTTCCACAGCCCCACAAGCACTGGCGCTCTGAGCTTCCTAGCCACAGCACAGTGGGGACGTTCCTTCTCGGCACAGCCAGAGCCCAGCTCCGAAATTCAAAACGTCCAGCCACTGCTCCCACACCAAAGGGGCTAGCACTGAAAGCTCTTGCTGGCCAGCACCTGCCCTAGGCAGCCCTTCCACAGCCCCACAAGCACTGGCGCTCTGAGCTTCCTAGCCACAGCACAGTGGGGACGTTCCTTCTCGGCACAGCCACAGCCCAGCTCCGAAATTCGAAACGTCCAGCCACTGCTCCCACACCAAAGGGGCTAGCACTGAAAGCTCTTGCTGGCCATCACCTTCCCTAGGCAGCCCTTCCACAGCCCCACAAGCACTGGCGCTCTGAGCTTCCTAGCCACAGCACAGTGGGGACGTTCCTTCTCGGCACAGCCACAGCCCAGCTCCGAAATTCAAAACGTCCAGCCACTGCTCCCACACCAAAGGGGCTAGCACTGAAAGCTCTTGCTGGCCAGCACCTTCCCTAGGCAGCCCTTCCACAGCCCCACAAGCACTGGCGCTCTGAGCTTCCTAGCCACAGCACAGTGGGGACGTTCCTTCTCGGCACAGCCACAGCCCAGCTCCGAAATTCAAAACGTCCAGCCACTGCTCCCACACCAAAGGGGCTAGCACTGAAAGCTCTTGCTGGCCAGCACCTGCCCTAGGCAGCCCTTCCACAGCCCCACAAGCACTGGCGCTCTGAGCTTCCTAGCCACAGCACAGTGGGGACGTTCCTTCTCGGCACAGCCACAGCCCAGCTCCCAAATTCGAAACGTCCAGCCACTGCTCCCACACCAAAGGGGCTAGCACTGAAAGCTCTTGCTGGCCAGCACCTTCCCTAGGCAGCCCTTCCACAGCCCCACAAGCACTGGCGCTCTGAGCTTCCTAGCCACAGCACAGTGGGGACGTTCCTTCTCGGCACAGCCACAGCCCAGCTCCGAAATTCAAAACGTCCAGCCACTGCTCCCACACCAAAGGGGCTAGCACTGAAAGCTCTTGCTGGCCAGCACCTGCCCTAGGCAGCCCTTCCACAGCCCCACAAGCACTGGCGCTCTGAGCTTCCTAGCCACAGCACAGTGGGGACGTTCCTTCTCGGCACAGCCACAGCCCAGCTCCGAAATTCAAAACGTCCAGCCACTGCTCCCACACCAAAGGGGCTAGCACTGAAAGCTCTTGCTGGCCATCACCTGCCCTAGGCAGCCCTTCCACAGCCCCACAAGCACTGGCGCTCTGAGCTTCCTAGCCACAGCACAGTGGGGACGTTCCTTCTCGGCACAGCCACAGCCCAGCTCCCAAATTCAAAACGTCCAGCCACTGCTCCCACACCAAAGGGGCTAGCACTGAAAGCTCTTGCTGGCCAGCACCTGCCCTAGGCAGCCCTTCCACAGCCCCACAAGCACTGGCGCTCTGAGCTTCCTAGCCACAGCACAGTGGGGACGTTCCTTCTCGGCACAGCCACAGCCCAGCTCCGAAATTCAAAACGTCCAGCCACTGCTCCCACACCAAAGGGGCTAGCACTGAAAGCTCTTGCTGGCCATCACCTGCCCTAGGCAGCCCTTCCACAGCCCCACAAGCACTGGCGCTCTGAGCTTCCTAGCCACAGCACAGTGGGGACGTTCCTTCTCGGCACAGCCACAGCCCAGCTCCGAAATTCGAAACGTCCAGCCACTGCTCCCACACCAAAGGGGCTAGCACTGAAAGCTCTTGCTGGCCATCACCTGCCCTAGGCAGCCCTTCCACAGCCCCACAAGCACTGGCGCTCTGAGCTTCCTAGCCACAGCACAGTGGGGACGTTCCTTCTCGGCACAGCCACAGCCCAGCTCCGAAATTCAAAACGTCCAGCCACTGCTCCCACACCAAAGGGGCTAGCACTGAAAGCTCTTGCTGGCCAGCACCTGCCCTAGGCAGCCCTTCCACAGCCCCACAAGCACTGGCGCTCTGAGCTTCCTAGCCACAGCACAGTGGGGACGTTCCTTCTCGGCACAGCCACAGCCCAGCTCCGAAATTCGAAACGTCCAGCCACTGCTCCCACACCAAAGGGGCTAGCACTGAAAGCTCTTGCTGGCCAGCACCTGCCCTAGGCAGCCCTTCCACAGCCCCACAAGCACTGGCGCTCTGAGCTTCCTAGCCACAGCACAGTGGGGACGTTCCTTCTCGGCACAGCCACAGCCCAGCTCCCAAATTCGAAACGTCCAGCCACTGCTCCCACACCAAAGGGGCTAGCACTGAAAGCTCTTGCTGGCCATCACCTGCCCTAGGCAGCCCTTCCACAGCCCCACAAGCACTGGCGCTCTGAGCTTCCTAGCCACAGCACAGTGGGGACGTTCCTTCTCGGCACAGCCACAGCCCAGCTCCGAAATTCGAAACGTCCAGCCACTGCTCCCACACCAAAGGGGCTAGCACTGAAAGCTCTTGCTGGCCAGCACCTGCCCTAGGCAGCCCTTCCACAGCCCCACAAGCACTGGCGCTCTGAGCTTCCTAGCCACAGCACAGTGGGGACGTTCCTTCTCGGCACAGCCACAGCCCAGCTCCGAAATTCGAAACGTCCAGCCACTGCTCCCACACCAAAGGGGCTAGCACTGAAAGCTCTTGCTGGCCAGCACCTTCCCTAGGCAGCCCTTCCACAGCCCCACAAGCACTGGCGCTCTGAGCTTCCTAGCCACAGCACAGTGGGGACGTTCCTTCTCGGCACAGCCACAGCCCAGCTCCGAAATTCGAAACGTCCAGCCACTGCTCCCACACCAAAGGGGCTAGCACTGAAAGCTCTTGCTGGCCATCACCTGCCCTAGGCAGCCCTTCCACAGCCCCACAAGCACTGGCGCTCTGAGCTTCCTAGCCACAGCACAGTGGGGACGTTCCTTCTCGGCACAGCCAGAGCCCAGCTCCGAAATTCAAAACGTCCAGCCACTGCTCCCACACCAAAGGGGCTAGCACTGAAAGCTCTTGCTGGCCATCACCTGCCCTAGGCAGCCCTTCCACAGCCCCACAAGCACTGGCGCTCTGAGCTTCCTAGCCACAGCACAGTGGGGACGTTCCTTCTCGGCACAGCCACAGCCCAGCTCCGAAATTCAAAACGTCCAGCCACTGCTCCCACACCAAAGGGGCTAGCACTGAAAGCTCTTGCTGGCCAGCACCTTCCCTAGGCAGCCCTTCCACAGCCCCACAAGCACTGGCGCTCTGAGCTTCCTAGCCACAGCACAGTGGGGACGTTCCTTCTCGGCACAGCCACAGCCCAGCTCCGAAATTCAAAACGTCCAGCCACTGCTCCCACACCAAAGGGGCTAGCACTGAAAGCTCTTGCTGGCCAGCACCTGCCCTAGGCAGCCCTTCCACAGCCCCACAAGCACTGGCGCTCTGAGCTTCCTAGTCACAGCACAGTGGGGACGTTCCTTCTCGGCACAGCCACAGCCCAGCTCCGAAATTCAAAACGTCCAGCCACTGCTCCCACACCAAAGGGGCTAGCACTGAAAGCTCTTGCTGGCCATCACCTGCCCTAGGCAGCCCTTCCACAGCCCCACAAGCACTGGCGCTCTGAGCTTCCTAGCCACAGCACAGTGGGGACGTTCCTTCTCGGCACAGCCACAGCCCAGCTCCCAAATTCAAAACGTCCAGCCACTGCTCCCACACCAAAGGGGCTAGCACTGAAAGCTCTTGCTGGCCATCACCTGCCCTAGGCAGCCCTTCCACAGCCCCACAAGCACTGGCGCTCTGAGCTTCCTAGCCACAGCACAGTGGGGACGTTCCTTCTCGGCACAGCCACAGCCCAGCTCCCAAATTCAAAACGTCCAGCCACTGCTCCCACACCAAAGGGGCTAGCACTGAAAGCTCTTGCTGGCCATCACCTGCCCTAGGCAGCCCTTCCACAGCCCCACAAGCACTGGCGCTCTGAGCTTCCTAGCCACAGCACAGTGGGGACGTTCCTTCTCGGCACAGCCACAGCCCAGCTCCGAAATTCAAAACGTCCAGCCACTGCTCCCACACCAAAGGGGCTAGCACTGAAAGCTCTTGCTGGCCATCACCTGCCCTAGGCAGCCCTTCCACAGCCCCACAAGCACTGGCGCTCTGAGCTTCCTAGCCACAGCACAGTGGGGACGTTCCTTCTCGGCACAGCCACAGCCCAGCTCCGAAATTCGAAACGTCCAGCCACTGCTCCCACACCAAAGGGGCTAGCACTGAAAGCTCTTGCTGGCCATCACCTGCCCTAGGCAGCCCTTCCACAGCCCCACAAGCACTGGCGCTCTGAGCTTCCTAGCCACAGCACAGTGGGGACGTTCCTTCTCGGCACAGCCACAGCCCAGCTCCGAAATTCAAAACGTCCAGCCACTGCTCCCACACCAAAGGGGCTAGCACTGAAAGCTCTTGCTGGCCATCACCTGCCCTAGGCAGCCCTTCCACAGCCCCACAAGCACTGGCGCTCTGAGCTTCCTAGTCACAGCACAGTGGGGACGTTCCTTCTCGGCACAGCCACAGCCCAGCTCCGAAATTCAAAACGTCCAGCCACTGCTCCCACACCAAAGGGGCTAGCACTGAAAGCTCTTGCTGGCCATCACCTGCCCTAGGCAGCCCTTCCACAGCCCCACAAGCACTGGCGCTCTGAGCTTCCTAGCCACAGCACAGTGGGGACGTTCCTTCTCGGCACAGCCACAGCCCAGCTCCGAAATTCAAAACGTCCAGCCACTGCTCCCACACCAAAGGGGCTAGCACTGAAAGCTCTTGCTGGCCATCACCTGCCCTAGGCAGCCCTTCCACAGCCCCACAAGCACTGGCGCTCTGAGCTTCCTAGCCACAGCACAGTGGGGACGTTCCTTCTCGGCACAGCCACAGCCCAGCTCCGAAATTCGAAACGTCCAGCCACTGCTCCCACACCAAAGGGGCTAGCACTGAAAGCTCTTGCTGGCCATCACCTGCCCTAGGCAGCCCTTCCACAGCCCCACAAGCACTGGCGCTCTGAGCTTCCTAGTCACAGCACAGTGGGGACGTTCCTTCTCGGCACAGCCACAGCCCAGCTCCCAAATTCGAAACGTCCAGCCACTGCTCCCACACCAAAGGGGCTAGCACTGAAAGCTCTTGCTGGCCAGCACCTTCCCTAGGCAGCCCTTCCACAGCCCCACAAGCACTGGCGCTCTGAGCTTCCTAGCCACAGCACAGTGGGGACGTTCCTTCTCGGCACAGCCATAGCCCAGCTCCGAAATTCGAAACGTCCAGCCACTGCTCCCACACCAAAGGGGCTAGCACTGAAAGCTCTTGCTGGCCAGCACCTGCCCTAGGCAGCCCTTCCACAGCCCCACAAGCACTGGCGCTCTGAGCTTCCTAGCCACAGCACAGTGGGGACGTTCCTTCTCGGCACAGCCACAGCCCAGCTCCGAAATTCAAAACGTCCAGCCACTGCTCCCACACCAAAGGGGCTAGCACTGAAAGCTCTTGCTGGCCATCACCTGCCCTAGGCAGCCCTTCCACAGCCCCACAAGCACTGGCGCTCTGAGCTTCCTAGCCACAGCACAGTGGGGACGTTCCTTCTCGGCACAGCCACAGCCCAGCTCCGAAATTCGAAACGTCCAGCCACTGCTCCCACACCAAAGGGGCTAGCACTGAAAGCTCTTGCTGGCCATCACCTGCCCTAGGCAGCCCTTCCACAGCCCCACAAGCACTGGCGCTCTGAGCTTCCTAGCCACAGCACAGTGGGGACGTTCCTTCTCGGCACAGCCACAGCCCAGCTCCGAAATTCGAAACGTCCAGCCACTGCTCCCACACCAAAGGGGCTAGCACTGAAAGCTCTTGCTGGCCAGCACCTGCCCTAGGCAGCCCTTCCACAGCCCCACAAGCACTGGCGCTCTGAGCTTCCTAGCCACAGCACAGTGGGGACGTTCCTTCTCGGCACAGCCACAGCCCAGCTCCGAAATTCGAAACGTCCAGCCACTGCTCCCACACCAAAGGGGCTAGCACTGAAAGCTCTTGCTGGCCAGCACCTGCCCTAGGCAGCCCTTCCACAGCCCCACAAGCACTGGCGCTCTGAGCTTCCTAGCCACAGCACAGTGGGGACGTTCCTTCTCGGCACAGCCACAGCCCAGCTCCGAAATTCGAAACGTCCAGCCACTGCTCCCACACCAAAGGGGCTAGCACTGAAAGCTCTTGCTGGCCATCACCTGCCCTAGGCAGCCCTTCCACAGCCCCACAAGCACTGGCGCTCTGAGCTTCCTAGCCACAGCACAGTGGGGACGTTCCTTCTCGGCACAGCCACAGCCCAGCTCCGAAATTCGAAACGTCCAGCCACTGCTCCCACACCAAAGGGGCTAGCACTGAAAGCTCTTGCTGGCCAGCACCTGCCCTAGGCAGCCCTTCCACAGCCCCACAAGCACTGGCGCTCTGAGCTTCCTAGCCACAGCACAGTGGGGACGTTCCTTCTCGGCACAGCCACAGCCCAGCTCCGAAATTCGAAACGTCCAGCCACTGCTTCCACACCAAAGGGGCTAGCACTGAAAGCTCTTGCTGGCCAGCACCTGCCCTAGGCAGCCCTTCCACAGCCCCACAAGCACTGGCGCTCTGAGCTTCCTAGCCACAGCACAGTGGGGACGTTCCTTCTCGGCACAGCCACAGCCCAGCTCCGAAATTCGAAACGTCCAGCCACTGCTCCCACACCAAAGGGGCTAGCACTGAAAGCTCTTGCTGGCCATCACCTGCCCTAGGCAGCCCTTCCACAGCCCCACAAGCACTGGCGCTCTGAGCTTCCTAGCCACAGCACAGTGGGGACGTTCCTTCTCGGCACAGCCAGAGCCCAGCTCCGAAATTCAAAACGTCCAGCCACTGCTCCCACACCAAAGGGGCTAGCACTGAAAGCTCTTGCTGGCCATCACCTGCCCTAGGCAGCCCTTCCACAGCCCCACAAGCACTGGCGCTCTGAGCTTCCTAGCCACAGCACAGTGGGGACGTTCCTTCTCGGCACAGCCACAGCCCAGCTCCGAAATTCAAAACGTCCAGCCACTGCTCCCACACCAAAGGGGCTAGCACTGAAAGCTCTTGCTGGCCAGCACCTTCCCTAGGCAGCCCTTCCACAGCCCCACAAGCACTGGCGCTCTGAGCTTCCTAGCCACAGCACAGTGGGGACGTTCCTTCTCGGCACAGCCACAGCCCAGCTCCGAAATTCAAAACGTCCAGCCACTGCTCCCACACCAAAGGGGCTAGCACTGAAAGCTCTTGCTGGCCAGCACCTGCCCTAGGCAGCCCTTCCACAGCCCCACAAGCACTGGCGCTCTGAGCTTCCTAGTCACAGCACAGTGGGGACGTTCCTTCTCGGCACAGCCACAGCCCAGCTCCGAAATTCAAAACGTCCAGCCACTGCTCCCACACCAAAGGGGCTAGCACTGAAAGCTCTTGCTGGCCATCACCTGCCCTAGGCAGCCCTTCCACAGCCCCACAAGCACTGGCGCTCTGAGCTTCCTAGCCACAGCACAGTGGGGACGTTCCTTCTCGGCACAGCCACAGCCCAGCTCCCAAATTCAAAACGTCCAGCCACTGCTCCCACACCAAAGGGGCTAGCACTGAAAGCTCTTGCTGGCCATCACCTTCCCTAGGCAGCCCTTCCACAGCCCCACAAGCACTGGCGCTCTGAGCTTCCTAGCCACAGCACAGTGGGGACGTTCCTTCTCGGCACAGCCACAGCCCAGCTCCCAAATTCAAAACGTCCAGCCACTGCTCCCACACCAAAGGGGCTAGCACTGAAAGCTCTTGCTGGCCATCACCTGCCCTAGGCAGCCCTTCCACAGCCCCACAAGCACTGGCGCTCTGAGCTTCCTAGCCACAGCACAGTGG
Source organism: Aptenodytes patagonicus (assembly GCF_965638725.1). Classification (NCBI taxonomy): domain Eukaryota; kingdom Metazoa; phylum Chordata; class Aves; order Sphenisciformes; family Spheniscidae; genus Aptenodytes; species Aptenodytes patagonicus. The sequence goes on along the minus strand of NW_027472324.1, from coordinate 29,025 downwards.
GGACGTTCCTTCTCGGCACAGCCACAGCCCAGCTCCGAAATTCAAAACGTCCAGCCACTGCTCCCACACCAAAGGGGCTAGCACTGAAAGCTCTTGCTGGCCATCACCTGCCCTAGGCAGCCCTTCCACAGCCCCACAAGCACTGGCGCTCTGAGCTTCCTAGCCACAGCACAGTGGGGACGTTCCTTCTCGGCACAGCCACAGCCCAGCTCCCAAATTCGAAACGTCCAGCCACTGCTCCCACACCAAAGGGGCTAGCACTGAAAGCTCTTGCTGGCCATCACCTGCCCTAGGCAGCCCTTCCACAGCCCCACAAGCACTGGCGCTCTGAGCTTCCTAGCCACAGCACAGTGGGGACGTTCCTTCTCGGCACAGCCACAGCCCAGCTCCGAAATTCAAAACGTCCAGCCACTGCTCCCACACCAAAGGGGCTAGCACTGAAAGCTCTTGCTGGCCATCACCTGCCCTAGGCAGCCCTTCCACAGCCCCACAAGCACTGGCGCTCTGAGCTTCCTAGCCACAGCACAGTGGGGACGTTCCTTCTCGGCACAGCCACAGCCCAGCTCCGAAATTCAAAACGTCCAGCCACTGCTCCCACACCAAAGGGGCTAGCACTGAAAGCTCTTGCTGGCCATCACCTGCCCTAGGCAGCCCTTCCACAGCCCCACAAGCACTGGCGCTCTGAGCTTCCTAGCCACAGCACAGTGGGGACGTTCCTTCTCGGCACAGCCACAGCCCAGCTCCGAAATTCAAAACGTCCAGCCACTGCTCCCACACCAAAGGGGCTAGCACTGAAAGCTCTTGCTGGCCATCACCTGCCCTAGGCAGCCCTTCCACAGCCCCACAAGCACTGGCGCTCTGAGCTTCCTAGCCACAGCACAGTGGGGACGTTCCTTCTCGGCACAGCCACAGCCCAGCTCCGAAATTCGAAACGTCCAGCCACTGCTCCCACACCAAAGGGGCTAGCACTGAAAGCTCTTGCTGGCCATCACCTGCCCTAGGCAGCCCTTCCACAGCCCCACAAGCACTGGCGCTCTGAGCTTCCTAGCCACAGCACAGTGGGGACGTTCCTTCTCGGCACAGCCACAGCCCAGCTCCGAAATTCGAAACGTCCAGCCACTGCTCCCACACCAAAGGGGCTAGCACTGAAAGCTCTTGCTGGCCATCACCTGCCCTAGGCAGCCCTTCCACAGCCCCACAAGCACTGGCGCTCTGAGCTTCCTAGCCACAGCACAGTGGGGACGTTCCTTCTCGGCACAGCCACAGCCCAGCTCCAAAATTCAAAACGTCCAGCCACTGCTCCCACACCAAAGGGGCTAGCACTGAAAGCTCTTGCTGGCCATCACCTGCCCTAGGCAGCCCTTCCACAGCCCCACAAGCTTTGGGGCTCTGAGCTTCCTAGCCACAGCACAGTGGGGACGTTCCTTCTCGGCACAGCCACAGCCCAGCTCCCAAATTCGAAACGTCCAGCCACTGCTCCCACACCAAAGGGGCTAGCACTGAAAGCTCTTGCTGGCCAGCACCTGCCCTAGGCAGCCCTTCCACAGCCCCACAAGCACTGGCGCTCTGAGCTTCCTAGCCACAGCACAGTGGGGACGTTCCTTCTCGGCACAGCCACAGCCCAGCTCCGAAATTCGAAACGTCCAGCCACTGCTCCCACACCAAAGGGGCTAGCACTGAAAGCTCTTGCTGGCCATCACCTGCCCTAGGCAGCCCTTCCACAGCCCCACAAGCACTGGCGCTCTGAGCTTCCTAGCCACAGCACAGTGGGGACGTTCCTTCTCAGCACAGCCACAGCCCAGCTCCGAAATTCAAAACGTCCAGCCACTGCTCCCACACCAAAGGGGCTAGCACTGAAAGCTCTTGCTGGCCATCACCTGCCCTAGGCAGCCCTTCCACAGCCCCACAAGCACTGGCGCTCTGAGCTTCCTAGCCACAGCACAGTGGGGACGTTCCTTCTCAGCACAGCCACAGCCCAGCTCCGAAATTCAAAACGTCCAGCCACTGCTCCCACACCAAAGGGGCTAGCACTGAAAGCTCTTGCTGGCCATCACCTTCCCTAGGCAGCCCTTCCACAGCCCCACAAGCACTGGTGCTCTGAGCTTCCTAGCCACAGCACAGTGGGGACGTTCCTTCTCGGCACAGCCACAGCCCAGCTCCGAAATTCGAAACGTCCAGCCACTGCTCCCACACCAAAGGGGCTAGCACTGAAAGCTCTTGCTGGCCAGCACCTGCCCTAGGCAGCCCTTCCACAGCCCCACAAGCACTGGCGCTCTGAGCTTCCTAGCCACAGCACAGTGGGGACGTTCCTTCTCGGCACAGCCACAGCCCAGCTCCGAAATTCAAAACGTCCAGCCACTGCTCCCACACCAAAGGGGCTAGCACTGAAAGCTCTTGCTGGCCATCACCTGCCCTAGGCAGCCCTTCCACAGCCCCACAAGCACTGGCGCTCTGAGCTTCCTAGCCACAGCACAGTGGGGACGTTCCTTCTCGGCACAGCCACAGCCCAGCTCCGAAATTCAAAACGTCCAGCCACTGCTCCCACACCAAAGGGGCTAGCACTGAAAGCTCTTGCTGGCCATCACCTGCCCTAGGCAGCCCTTCCACAGCCCCACAAGCACTGGCGCTCTGAGCTTCCTAGCCACAGCACAGTGGGGACGTTCCTTCTCGGCACAGCCACAGCCCAGCTCCGAAATTCGAAACGTCCAGCCACTGCTCCCACACCAAAGGGGCTAGCACTGAAAGCTCTTGCTGGCCATCACCTGCCCTAGGCAGCCCTTCCACAGCCCCACAAGCACTGGCGCTCTGAGCTTCCTAGCCACAGCACAGTGGGGACGTTCCTTCTCGGCACAGCCACAGCCCAGCTCCCAAATTCGAAACGTCCAGCCACTGCTCCCACACCAAAGGGGCTAGCACTGAAAGCTCTTGCTGGCCAGCACCTTCCCTAGGCAGCCCTTCCACAGCCCCACAAGCACTGGCGCTCTGAGCTTCCTAGCCACAGCACAGTGGGGACGTTCCTTCTCGGCACAGCCACAGCCCAGCTCCGAAATTCGAAACGTCCAGCCACTGCTCCCACACCAAAGGGGCTAGCACTGAAAGCTCTTGCTGGCCATCACCTGCCCTAGGCAGCCCTTCCACAGCCCCACAAGCACTGGCGCTCTGAGCTTCCTAGCCACAGCACAGTGGGGACGTTCCTTCTCGGCACAGCCACAGCCCAGCTCCAAAATTCAAAACGTCCAGCCACTGCTCCCACACCAAAGGGGCTAGCACTGAAAGCTCTTGCTGGCCATCACCTGCCCTAGGCAGCCCTTCCACAGCCCCACAAGCTTTGGGGCTCTGAGCTTCCTAGCCACAGCACAGTGGGGACGTTCCTTCTCGGCACAGCCACAGCCCAGCTCCCAAATTCGAAACGTCCAGCCACTGCTCCCACACCAAAGGGGCTAGCACTGAAAGCTCTTGCTGGCCAGCACCTGCCCTAGGCAGCCCTTCCACAGCCCCACAAGCACTGGCGCTCTGAGCTTCCTAGCCACAGCACAGTGGGGACGTTCCTTCTCGGCACAGCCACAGCCCAGCTCCGAAATTCAAAACGTCCAGCCACTGCTCCCACACCAAAGGGGCTAGCACTGAAAGCTCTTGCTGGCCATCACCTGCCCTAGGCAGCCCTTCCACAGCCCCACAAGCACTGGCGCTCTGAGCTTCCTAGCCACAGCACAGTGGGGACGTTCCTTCTCAGCACAGCCACAGCCCAGCTCCGAAATTCAAAACGTCCAGCCACTGCTCCCACACCAAAGGGGCTAGCACTGAAAGCTCTTGCTGGCCATCACCTGCCCTAGGCAGCCCTTCCACAGCCCCACAAGCACTGGCGCTCTGAGCTTCCTAGCCACAGCACAGTGGGGACGTTCCTTCTCAGCACAGCCACAGCCCAGCTCCGAAATTCAAAACGTCCAGCCACTGCTCCCACACCAAAGGGGCTAGCACTGAAAGCTCTTGCTGGCCATCACCTTCCCTAGGCAGCCCTTCCACAGCCCCACAAGCACTGGTGCTCTGAGCTTCCTAGCCACAGCACAGTGGGGACGTTCCTTCTCGGCACAGCCACAGCCCAGCTCCGAAATTCGAAACGTCCAGCCACTGCTCCCACACCAAAGGGGCTAGCACTGAAAGCTCTTGCTGGCCAGCACCTGCCCTAGGCAGCCCTTCCACAGCCCCACAAGCACTGGCGCTCTGAGCTTCCTAGCCACAGCACAGTGGGGACGTTCCTTCTCGGCACAGCCACAGCCCAGCTCCGAAATTCAAAACGTCCAGCCACTGCTCCCACACCAAAGGGGCTAGCACTGAAAGCTCTTGCTGGCCATCACCTGCCCTAGGCAGCCCTTCCACAGCCCCACAAGCACTGGCGCTCTGAGCTTCCTAGCCACAGCACAGTGGGGACGTTCCTTCTCGGCACAGCCACAGCCCAGCTCCGAAATTCAAAACGTCCAGCCACTGCTCCCACACCAAAGGGGCTAGCACTGAAAGCTCTTGCTGGCCATCACCTGCCCTAGGCAGCCCTTCCACAGCCCCACAAGCACTGGCGCTCTGAGCTTCCTAGCCACAGCACAGTGGGGACGTTCCTTCTCGGCACAGCCACAGCCCAGCTCCGAAATTCGAAACGTCCAGCCACTGCTCCCACACCAAAGGGGCTAGCACTGAAAGCTCTTGCTGGCCATCACCTGCCCTAGGCAGCCCTTCCACAGCCCCACAAGCACTGGCGCTCTGAGCTTCCTAGCCACAGCACAGTGGGGACGTTCCTTCTCGGCACAGCCACAGCCCAGCTCCCAAATTCGAAACGTCCAGCCACTGCTCCCACACCAAAGGGGCTAGCACTGAAAGCTCTTGCTGGCCAGCACCTTCCCTAGGCAGCCCTTCCACAGCCCCACAAGCACTGGCGCTCTGAGCTTCCTAGCCACAGCACAGTGGGGACGTTCCTTCTCGGCACAGCCACAGCCCAGCTCCGAAATTCGAAACGTCCAGCCACTGCTCCCACACCAAAGGGGCTAGCACTGAAAGCTCTTGCTGGCCATCACCTGCCCTAGGCAGCCCTTCCACAGCCCCACAAGCACTGGCGCTCTGAGCTTCCTAGCCACAGCACAGTGGGGACGTTCCTTCTCGGCACAGCCACAGCCCAGCTCCAAAATTCAAAACGTCCAGCCACTGCTCCCACACCAAAGGGGCTAGCACTGAAAGCTCTTGCTGGCCATCACCTGCCCTAGGCAGCCCTTCCACAGCCCCACAAGCTTTGGGGCTCTGAGCTTCCTAGCCACAGCACAGTGGGGACGTTCCTTCTCGGCACAGCCACAGCCCAGCTCCCAAATTCGAAACGTCCAGCCACTGCTCCCACACCAAAGGGGCTAGCACTGAAAGCTCTTGCTGGCCAGCACCTGCCCTAGGCAGCCCTTCCACAGCCCCACAAGCACTGGCGCTCTGAGCTTCCTAGCCACAGCACAGTGGGGACGTTCCTTCTCGGCACAGCCACAGCCCAGCTCCGAAATTCGAAACGTCCAGCCACTGCTCCCACACCAAAGGGGCTAGCACTGAAAGCTCTTGCTGGCCATCACCTGCCCTAGGCAGCCCTTCCACAGCCCCACAAGCACTGGCGCTCTGAGCTTCCTAGCCACAGCACAGTGGGGACGTTCCTTCTCAGCACAGCCACAGCCCAGCTCCGAAATTCAAAACGTCCAGCCACTGCTCCCACACCAAAGGGGCTAGCACTGAAAGCTCTTGCTGGCCAGCACCTGCCCTAGGCAGCCCTTCCACAGCCCCACAAGCACTGGCGCTCTGAGCTTCCTAGCCACAGCACAGTGGGGACGTTCCTTCTCAGCACAGCCACAGCCCAGCTCCGAAATTCAAAACGTCCAGCCACTGCTCCCACACCAAAGGGGCTAGCACTGAAAGCTCTTGCTGGCCAGCACCTGCCCTAGGCAGCCCTTCCACAGCCCCACAAGCACTGGCGCTCTGAGCTTCCTAGCCACAGCACAGTGGGGACGTTCCTTCTCGGCACAGCCCAGCTCCGAAATTCAAAACGTCCAGCCACTGCTCCCACACCAAAGGGGCTAGCACTGAAAGCTCTTGCTGGCCATCACCTGCCCTAGGCAGCCCTTCCACAGCCCCACAAGCACTGGCGCTCTGAGCTTCCTAGCCACAGCACAGTGGGGACGTTCCTTCTCGGCACAGCCAGAGCCCAGCTCCGAAATTCGAAACGTCCAGCCACTGCTCCCACACCAAAGGGGCTAGCACTGAAAGCTCTTGCTGGCCAGCACCTTCCCTAGGCAGCCCTTCCACAGCCCCACAAGCACTGGCGCTCTGAGCTTCCTAGCCACAGCACAGTGGGGACGTTCCTTCTCGGCACAGCCACAGCCCAGCTCCGAAATTCGAAACGTCCAGCCACTGCTCCCACACCAAAGGGGCTAGCACTGAAAGCTCTTGCTGGCCATCACCTGCCCTAGGCAGCCCTTCCACAGCCCCACAAGCACTGGCGCTCTGAGCTTCCTAGCCACAGCACAGTGGGGACGTTCCTTCTCGGCACAGCCACAGCCCAGCTCCGAAATTCGAAACGTCCAGCCACTGCTCCCACACCAAAGGGGCTAGCACTGAAAGCTCTTGCTGGCCAGCACCTTCCCTAGGCAGCCCTTCCACAGCCCCACAAGCACTGGCGCTCTGAGCTTCCTAGCCACAGCACAGTGGGGACGTTCCTTCTCGGCACAGCCACAGCCCAGCTCCGAAATTCAAAACGTCCAGCCACTGCTCCCACACCAAAGGGGCTAGCACTGAAAGCTCTTGCTGGCCAGCACCTGCCCTAGGCAGCCCTTCCACAGCCCCACAAGCACTGGCGCTCTGAGCTTCCTAGCCACAGCACAGTGGGGACGTTCCTTCTCGGCACAGCCACAGCCCAGCTCCGAAATTCAAAACGTCCAGCCACTGCTCCCACACCAAAGGGGCTAGCACTGAAAGCTCTTGCTGGCCATCACCTTCCCTAGGCAGCCCTTCCACAGCCCCACAAGCTTTGGGGCTCTGAGCTTCCTAGCCACAGCACAGTGGGGACGTTCCTTCTCGGCACAGCCACAGCCCAGCTCCGAAATTCAAAACGTCCAGCCACTGCTCCCACACCAAAGGGGCTAGCACTGAAAGCTCTTGCTGGCCATCACCTTCCCTAGGCAGCCCTTCCACAGCCCCACAAGCACTGGCGCTCTGAGCTTCCTAGCCACAGCACAGTGGGGACGTTCCTTCTCGGCACAGCCACAGCCCAGCTCCGAAATTCAAAACGTCCAGCCACTGCTCCCACACCAAAGGGGCTAGCACTGAAAGCTCTTGCTGGCCATCACCTGCCCTAGGCAGCCCTTCCACAGCCCCACAAGCACTGGCACTCTGAGCTTCCTAGCCACAGCACAGTGGGGACGTTCCTTCTCGGCACAGCCACAGCCCAGCTCCCAAATTCGAAACGTCCAGCCACTGCTCCCACACCAAAGGGGCTAGCACTGAAAGCTCTTGCTGGCCATCACCTGCCCTAGGCAGCCCTTCCACAGCCCCACAAGCACTGGCGCTCTGAGCTTCCTAGCCACAGCACAGTGGGGACGTTCCTTCTCGGCACAGCCACAGCCCAGCTCCCAAATTCAAAACGTCCAGCCACTGCTCCCACACCAAAGGGGCTAGCACTGAAAGCTCTTGCTGGCCATCACCTGCCCTAGGCAGCCCTTCCACAGCCCCACAAGCACTGGCGCTCTGAGCTTCCTAGCCACAGCACAGTGGGGACGTTCCTTCTCGGCACAGCCACAGCCCAGCTCCCAAATTCAAAACGTCCAGCCACTGCTCCCACACCAAAGGGGCTAGCACTGAAAGCTCTTGCTGGCCAGCACCTGCCCTAGGCAGCCCTTCCACAGCCCCACAAGCACTGGCGCTCTGAGCTTCCTAGCCACAGCACAGTGGGGACGTTCCTTCTCGGCACAGCCAGAGCCCAGCTCCGAAATTCAAAACGTCCAGCCACTGCTCCCACACCAAAGGGGCTAGCACTGAAAGCTCTTGCTGGCCAGCACCTGCCCTAGGCAGCCCTTCCACAGCCCCACAAGCACTGGCGCTCTGAGCTTCCTAGCCACAGCACAGTGGGGACGTTCCTTCTCGGCACAGCCACAGCCCAGCTCCGAAATTCAAAACGTCCAGCCACTGCTCCCACACCAAAGGGGCTAGCACTGAAAGCTCTTGCTGGCCATCACCTGCCCTAGGCAGCCCTTCCACAGCCCCACAAGCACTGGCGCTCTGAGCTTCCTAGCCACAGCACAGTGGGGACGTTCCTTCTCGGCACAGCCACAGCCCAGCTCCGAAATTCAAAACGTCCAGCCACTGCTCCCACACCAAAGGGGCTAGCACTGAAAGCTCTTGCTGGCCATCACCTGCCCTAGGCAGCCCTTCCACAGCCCCACAAGCACTGGCGCTCTGAGCTTCCTAGCCACAGCACAGTGGGGACGTTCCTTCTCGGCACAGCCACAGCCCAGCTCCGAAATTCGAAACGTCCAGCCACTGCTCCCACACCAAAGGGGCTAGCACTGAAAGCTCTTGCTGGCCATCACCTGCCCTAGGCAGCCCTTCCACAGCCCCACAAGCACTGGCGCTCTGAGCTTCCTAGCCACAGCACAGTGGGGACGTTCCTTCTCGGCACAGCCACAGCCCAGCTCCGAAATTCAAAACGTCCAGCCACTGCTCCCACACCAAAGGGGCTAGCACTGAAAGCTCTTGCTGGCCATCACCTGCCCTAGGCAGCCCTTCCACAGCCCCACAAGCACTGGCGCTCTGAGCTTCCTAGCCACAGCACAGTGGGGACGTTCCTTCTCGGCACAGCCACAGCCCAGCTCCGAAATTCAAAACGTCCAGCCACTGCTCCCACACCAAAGGGGCTAGCACTGAAAGCTCTTGCTGGCCATCACCTGCCCTAGGCAGCCCTTCCACAGCCCCACAAGCACTGGCGCTCTGAGCTTCCTAGCCACAGCACAGTGGGGACGTTCCTTCTCGGCACAGCCACAGCCCAGCTCCGAAATTCAAAACGTCCAGCCACTGCTCCCACACCAAAGGGGCTAGCACTGAAAGCTCTTGCTGGCCATCACCTGCCCTAGGCAGCCCTTCCACAGCCCCACAAGCACTGGCGCTCTGAGCTTCCTAGCCACAGCACAGTGGGGACGTTCCTTCTCGGCACAGCCACAGCCCAGCTCCGAAATTCGAAACGTCCAGCCACTGCTCCCACACCAAAGGGGCTAGCACTGAAAGCTCTTGCTGGCCATCACCTTCCCTAGGCAGCCCTTCCACAGCCCCACAAGCACTGGCGCTCTGAGCTTCCTAGCCACAGCACAGTGGGGACGTTCCTTCTCGGCACAGCCACAGCCCAGCTCCGAAATTCAAAACGTCCAGCCACTGCTCCCACACCAAAGGGGCTAGCACTGAAAGCTCTTGCTGGCCAGCACCTGCCCTAGGCAGCCCTTCCACAGCCCCACAAGCACTGGCGCTCTGAGCTTCCTAGCCACAGCACAGTGGGGACGTTCCTTCTCGGCACAGCCACAGCCCAGCTCCGAAATTCAAAACGTCCAGCCACTGCTCCCACACCAAAGGGGCTAGCACTGAAAGCTCTTGCTGGCCATCACCTGCCCTAGGCAGCCCTTCCACAGCCCCACAAGCACTGGCGCTCTGAGCTTCCTAGCCACAGCACAGTGGGGACGTTCCTTCTCGGCACAGCCACAGCCCAGCTCCGAAATTCAAAACGTCCAGCCACTGCTCCCACACCAAAGGGGCTAGCACTGAAAGCTCTTGCTGGCCAGCACCTTCCCTAGGCAGCCCTTCCACAGCCCCACAAGCACTGGCGCTCTGAGCTTCCTAGCCACAGCACAGTGGGGACGTTCCTTCTCGGCACAGCCACAGCCCAGCTCCGAAATTCGAAACGTCCAGCCACTGCTCCCACACCAAAGGGGCTAGCACTGAAAGCTCTTGCTGGCCATCACCTGCCCTAGGCAGCCCTTCCACAGCCCCACAAGCACTGGCGCTCTGAGCTTCCTAGTCACAGCACAGTGGGGACGTTCCTTCTCGGCACAGCCACAGCCCAGCTCCGAAATTCGAAACGTCCAGCCACTGCTCCCACACCAAAGGGGCTAGCACTGAAAGCTCTTGCTGGCCAGCACCTTCCCTAGGCAGCCCTTCCACAGCCCCACAAGCACTGGCGCTCTGAGCTTCCTAGCCACAGCACAGTGGGGACGTTCCTTCTCGGCACAGCCACAGCCCAGCTCCGAAATTCAAAACGTCCAGCCACTGCTCCCACACCAAAGGGGCTAGCACTGAAAGCTCTTGCTGGCCATCACCTGCCCTAGGCAGCCCTTCCACAGCCCCACAAGCACTGGCGCTCTGAGCTTCCTAGCCACAGCACAGTGGGGACGTTCCTTCTCGGCACAGCCACAGCCCAGCTCCGGAAATTCAAAACGTCCAGCCACTGCTCCCACACCAAAGGGGCTAGCACTGAAAGCTCTTGCTGGCCATCACCTTCCCTAGGCAGCCCTTCCACAGCCCCACAAGCACTGGCGCTCTGAGCTTCCTAGCCACAGCACAGTGGGGACGTTCCTTCTCGGCACAGCCACAGCCCAGCTCCGAAATTCAAAACGTCCAGCCACTGCTCCCACACCAAAGGGGCTAGCACTGAAAGCTCTTGCTGGCCATCACCTGCCCTAGGCAGCCCTTCCACAGCCCCACAAGCACTGGCGCTCTGAGCTTCCTAGCCACAGCACAGTGGGGACGTTCCTTCTCGGCACAGCCACAGCCCAGCTCCGAAATTCAAAACGTCCAGCCACTGCTCCCACACCAAAGGGGCTAGCACTGAAAGCTCTTGCTGGCCAGCACCTTCCCTAGGCAGCCCTTCCACAGCCCCACAAGCACTGGCGCTCTGAGCTTCCTAGCCACAGCACAGTGGGGACGTTCCTTCTCGGCACAGCCACAGCCCAGCTCCGAAATTCGAAACGTCCAGCCACTGCTCCCACACCAAAGGGGCTAGCACTGAAAGCTCTTGCTGGCCATCACCTGCCCTAGGCAGCCCTTCCACAGCCCCACAAGCACTGGCGCTCTGAGCTTCCTAGTCACAGCACAGTGGGGACGTTCCTTCTCGGCACAGCCACAGCCCAGCTCCCGAAATTCGAAACGTCCAGCCACTGCTCCCACACCAAAGGGGCTAGCACTGAAAGCTCTTGCTGGCCAGCACCTTCCCTAGGCAGCCCTTCCACAGCCCCACAAGCACTGGCGCTCTGAGCTTCCTAGCCACAGCACAGTGGGGACGTTCCTTCTCGGCACAGCCACAGCCCAGCTCCGAAATTCAAAACGTCCAGCCACTGCTCCCACACCAAAGGGGCTAGCACTGAAAGCTCTTGCTGGCCATCACCTGCCCTAGGCAGCCCTTCCACAGCCCCACAAGCACTGGCGCTCTGAGCTTCCTAGCCACAGCACAGTGGGGACGTTCCTTCTCGGCACAGCCACAGCCCAGCTCCGAAATTCAAAACGTCCAGCCACTGCTCCCACACCAAAGGGGCTAGCACTGAAAGCTCTTGCTGGCCATCACCTTCCCTAGGCAGCCCTTCCACAGCCCCACAAGCACTGGCGCTCTGAGCTTCCTAGCCACAGCACAGTGGGGACGTTCCTTCTCGGCACAGCCACAGCCCAGCTCCGAAATTCGAAACGTCCAGCCACTGCTCCCACACCAAAGGGGCTAGCACTGAAAGCTCTTGCTGGCCATCACCTGCCCTAGGCAGCCCTTCCACAGCCCCACAAGCACTGGCGCTCTGAGCTTCCTAGCCACAGCACAGTGGGGACGTTCCTTCTCGGCACAGCCACAGCCCAGCTCCGAAATTCAAAAACGTCCAGCCACTGCTCCCACACCAAAGGGGCTAGCACTGAAAGCTCTTGCTGGCCATCACCTGCCCTAGGCAGCCCTTCCACAGCCCCACAAGCACTGGCGCTCTGAGCTTCCTAGCCACAGCACAGTGGGGACGTTCCTTCTCGGCACAGCCACAGCCCAGCTCCGAAATTCAAAACGTCCAGCCACTGCTCCCACACCAAAGGGGCTAGCACTGAAAGCTCTTGCTGGCCATCACCTGCCCTAGGCAGCCCTTCCACAGCCCCACAAGCACTGGCGCTCTGAGCTTCCTAGCCACAGCACAGTGGGGACGTTCCTTCTCGGCACAGCCACAGCCCAGCTCCCAAATTCAAAACGTCCAGCCACTGCTCCCACACCAAAGGGGCTAGCACTGAAAGCTCTTGCTGGCCATCACCTTCCCTAGGCAGCCCTTCCACAGCCCCACAAGCACTGGCGCTCTGAGCTTCCTAGCCACAGCACAGTGGGGACGTTCCTTCTCGGCACAGCCACAGCCCAGCTCCGAAATTCGAAACGTCCAGCCACTGCTCCCACACCAAAGGGGCTAGCACTGAAAGCTCTTGCTGGCCAGCACCTGCCCTAGGCAGCCCTTCCACAGCCCCACAAGCACTGGCGCTCTGAGCTTCCTAGCCACAGCACAGTGGGGACGTTCCTTCTCGGCACAGCCACAGCCCAGCTCCGAAATTCAAAACGTCCAGCCACTGCTCCCACACCAAAGGGGCTAGCACTGAAAGCTCTTGCTGGCCATCACCTGCCCTAGGCAGCCCTTCCACAGCCCCACAAGCACTGGCGCTCTGAGCTTCCTAGCCACAGCACAGTGGGGACGTTCCTTCTCAGCACAGCCACAGCCCAGCTCCGAAATTCAAAACGTCCAGCCACTGCTCCCACACCAAAGGGGCTAGCACTGAAAGCTCTTGCTGGCCATCACCTGCCCTAGGCAGCCCTTCCACAGCCCCACAAGCACTGGCGCTCTGAGCTTCCTAGCCACAGCACAGTGGGGACGTTTCTTCTTGGCACAGCCACAGCCCAGCTCCAAAATTCAAAACGTCCAGCCACTGCTCCCACACCAAAGGGGCTAGCACTGAAAGCTCTTGCTGGCCATCACCTTCCCTAGGCAGCCCTTCCACAGCCCCACAAGCACTGGCGCTCTGAGCTTCCTAGCCACAGCACAGTGGGGACGTTCCTTCTCGGCACAGCCACAGCCCAGCTCCGAAATTCAAAACGTCCAGCCACTGCTCCCACACCAAAGGGGCTAGCACTGAAAGCTCTTGCTGGCCATCACCTGCCCTAGGCAGCCCCTTCCACAGCCCCACAAGCACTGGCGCTCTGAGCTTCCTAGCCACAGCACAGTGGGGACGTTCCTTCTCGGCACAGCCACAGCCCAGCTCCGAAATTCGAAACGTCCAGCCACTGCTCCCACACCAAAGGGGCTAGCACTGAAAGCTCTTGCTGGCCATCACCTGCCCTAGGCAGCCCTTCCACAGCCCCACAAGCACTGGCGCTCTGAGCTTCCTAGCCACAGCACAGTGGGGACGTTCCTTCTCGGCACAGCCACAGCCCAGCTCCGAAATTCAAAACGTCCAGCCACTGCTCCCACACCAAAGGGGCTAGCACTGAAAGCTCTTGCTGGCCATCACCTGCCCTAGGCAGCCCTTCCACAGCCCCACAAGCACTGGCGCTCTGAGCTTCCTAGCCACAGCACAGTGGGGACGTTCCTTCTCGGCACAGCCACAGCCCAGCTCCGAAATTCAAAACGTCCAGCCACTGCTCCCACACCAAAGGGGCTAGCACTGAAAGCTCTTGCTGGCCATCACCTGCCCTAGGCAGCCCTTCCACAGCCCCACAAGCACTGGCGCTCTGAGCTTCCTAGCCACAGCACAGTGGGGACGTTCCTTCTCGGCACAGCCACAGCCCAGCTCCCAAATTCAAAACGTCCAGCCACTGCTCCCACACCAAAGGGGCTAGCACTGAAAGCTCTTGCTGGCCATCACCTGCCCTAGGCAGCCCTTCCACAGCCCCACAAGCACTGGCGCTCTGAGCTTCCTAGCCACAGCACAGTGGGGACGTTCCTTCTCGGCACAGCCACAGCCCAGCTCCGAAATTCAAAACGTCCAGCCACTGCTCCCACACCAAAGGGGCTAGCACTGAAAGCTCTTGCTGGCCATCACCTGCCCTAGGCAGCCCTTCCACAGCCCCACAAGCACTGGCGCTCTGAGCTTCCTAGCCACAGCACAGTGGGGACGTTCCTTCTCGGCACAGCCACAGCCCAGCTCCCAAATTCGAAACGTCCAGCCACTGCTCCCACACCAAAGGGGCTAGCACTGAAAGCTCTTGCTGGCCAGCACCTGCCCTAGGCAGCCCTTCCACAGCCCCACAAGCACTGGCGCTCTGAGCTTCCTAGCCACAGCACAGTGGGGACGTTCCTTCTCGGCACAGCCACAGCCCAGCTCCGAAATTCAAAACGTCCAGCCACTGCTCCCACACCAAAGGGGCTAGCACTGAAAGCTCTTGCTGGCCATCACCTGCCCTAGGCAGCCCTTCCACAGCCCCACAAGCACTGGCGCTCTGAGCTTCCTAGCCACAGCACAGTGGGGACGTTCCTTCTCGGCACAGCCACAGCCCAGCTCCGAAATTCAAAACGTCCAGCCACTGCTCCCACACCAAAGGGGCTAGCACTGAAAGCTCTTGCTGGCCATCACCTGCCCTAGGCAGCCCTTCCACAGCCCCACAAGCACTGGCGCTCTGAGCTTCCTAGCCACAGCACAGTGGGGACGTTCCTTCTCGGCACAGCCACAGCCCAGCTCCGAAATTCAAAACGTCCAGCCACTGCTCCCACACCAAAGGGGCTAGCACTGAAAGCTCTTGCTGGCCATCACCTGCCCTAGGCAGCCCTTCCACAGCCCCACAAGCACTGGCGCTCTGAGCTTCCTAGCCACAGCACAGTGGGGACGTTCCTTCTCGGCACAGCCACAGCCCAGCTCCCAAATTCGAAACGTCCAGCCACTGCTCCCACACCAAAGGGGCTAGCACTGAAAGCTCTTGCTGGCCAGCACCTGCCCTAGGCAGCCCTTCCACAGCCCCACAAGCTTTGGCGCTCTGAGCTTCCTAGCCACAGCACAGTGGGGACGTTCCTTCTCGGCACAGCCACAGCCCAGCTCCGAAATTCGAAACGTCCAGCCACTGCTCCCACACCAAAGGGGCTAGCACTGAAAGCTCTTGCTGGCCATCACCTGCCCTAGGCAGCCCTTCCACAGCCCCACAAGCACTGGCGCTCTGAGCTTCCTAGCCACAGCACAGTGGGGACGTTCCTTCTCGGCACAGCCACAGCCCAGCTCCGAAATTCAAAACGTCCAGCCACTGCTCCCACACCAAAGGGGCTAGCACTGAAAGCTCTTGCTGGCCATCACCTGCCCTAGGCAGCCCTTCCACAGCCCCACAAGCACTGGCGCTCTGAGCTTCCTAGCCACAGCACAGTGGGGACGTTCCTTCTCGGCACAGCCACAGCCCAGCTCCGAAATTCAAAACGTCCAGCCACTGCTCCCACACCAAAGGGGCTAGCACTGAAAGCTCTTGCTGGCCATCACCTGCCCTAGGCAGCCCTTCCACAGCCCCACAAGCACTGGCGCTCTGAGCTTCCTAGCCACAGCACAGTGGGGACGTTCCTTCTCGGCACAGCCACAGCCCAGCTCCGAAATTCAAAACGTCCAGCCACTGCTCCCACACCAAAGGGGCTAGCACTGAAAGCTCTTGCTGGCCATCACCTGCCCTAGGCAGCCCTTCCACAGCCCCACAAGCACTGGCGCTCTGAGCTTCCTAGCCACAGCACAGTGGGGACGTTCCTTCTCGGCACAGCCACAGCCCAGCTCCCAAATTCGAAACGTCCAGCCACTGCTCCCACACCAAAGGGGCTAGCACTGAAAGCTCTTGCTGGCCAGCACCTGCCCTAGGCAGCCCTTCCACAGCCCCACAAGCACTGGCGCTCTGAGCTTCCTAGCCACAGCACAGTGGGGACGTTCCTTCTCGGCACAGCCACAGCCCAGCTCCCAAATTCAAAACGTCCAGCCACTGCTCCCACACCAAAGGGGCTAGCACTGAAAGCTCTTGCTGGCCAGCACCTGCCCTAGGCAGCCCTTCCACAGCCCCACAAGCACTGGCGCTCTGAGCTTCCTAGCCACAGCACAGTGGGGACGTTCCTTCTCGGCACAGCCACAGCCCAGCTCCGAAATTCAAAACGTCCAGCCACTGCTCCCACACCAAAGGGGCTAGCACTGAAAGCTCTTGCTGGCCATCACCTTCCCTAGGCAGCCCTTCCACAGCCCCACAAGCTTTGGGGCTCTGAGCTTCCTAGCCACAGCACAGTGGGGACGTTCCTTCTCGGCACAGCCACAGCCCAGCTCCCAAATTCGAAACGTCCAGCCACTGCTCCCACACCAAAGGGGCTAGCACTGAAAGCTCTTGCTGGCCAGCACCTGCCCTAGGCAGCCCTTCCACAGCCCCACAAGCACTGGCGCTCTGAGCTTCCTAGCCACAGCACAGTAGGGACGTTCCTTCTCGGCACAGCCACAGCCCAGCTCCGAAATTCAAAACGTCCAGCCACTGCTCCCACACCAAAGGGGCTAGCACTGAAAGCTCTTGCTGGCCATCACCTGCCCTAGGCAGCCCTTCCACAGCCCCACAAGCACTGGCGCTCTGAGCTTCCTAGCCACAGCACAGTGGGGACGTTCCTTCTCAGCACAGCCACAGCCCAGCTCCGAAATTCAAAACGTCCAGCCACTGCTCCCACACCAAAGGGGCTAGCACTGAAAGCTCTTGCTGGCCAGCACCTGCCCTAGGCAGCCCTTCCACAGCCCCACAAGCACTGGCGCTCTGAGCTTCCTAGCCACAGCACAGTGGGGACGTTCCTTCTTGGCACAGCCACAGCCCAGCTCCAAATTCAAAACGTCCAGCCACTGCTCCCACACCAAAGGGGCTAGCACTGAAAGCTCTTGCTGGCCATCACCTGCCCTAGGCAGCCCTTCCACAGCCCCTACAAGCACTGGCGCTCTGAGCTTCCTAGCCACAGCACAGTGGGGACGTTCCTTCTCGGCACAGCCAGAGCCCAGCTCCGAAATTCAAAACGTCCAGCCACTGCTCCCACACCAAAGGGGCTAGCACTGAAAGCTCTTGCTGGCCATCACCTGCCCTAGGCAGCCCTTCCACAGCCCCACAAGCACTGGCGCTCTGAGCTTCCTAGTCACAGCACAGTGGGGACGTTCCTTCTCGGCACAGCCACAGCCCAGCTCCGAAATTCAAAACGTCCAGCCACTGCTCCCACACCAAAGGGGCTAGCACTGAAAGCTCTTGCTGGCCATCACCTGCCCTAGGCAGCCCTTCCACAGCCCAACAAGCTTTGGGGCTCTGAGCTTCCTAGCCACAGCACAGTGGGGACGTTCCTTCTCGGCACAGCCACAGCCCAGCTCCGAAATTCAAAACGTCCAGCCACTGCTCCCACACCAAAGGGGCTAGCACTGAAAGCTCTTGCTGGCCATCACCTGCCCTAGGCAGCCCTTCCACAGCCCCACAAGCACTGGCGCTCTGAGCTTCCTAGCCACAGCACAGTGGGGACGTTCCTTCTCGGCACAGCCACAGCCCAGCTCCGAAATTCGAAACGTCCAGCCACTGCTCCCACACCAAAGGGGCTAGCACTGAAAGCTCTTGCTGGCCATCACCTGCCCTAGGCAGCCCTTCCACAGCCCCACAAGCACTGGCGCTCTGAGCTTCCTAGCCACAGCACAGTGGGGACGTTCCTTCTCGGCACAGCCACAGCCCAGCTCCGAAATTCAAAACGTCCAGCCACTGCTCCCACACCAAAGGGGCTAGCACTGAAAGCTCTTGCTGGCCAGCACCTGCCCTAGGCAGCCCTTCCACAGCCCCACAAGCACTGGCGCTCTGAGCTTCCTAGCCACAGCACAGTGGGGACGTTCCTTCTCGGCACAGCCACAGCCCAGCTCCCAAATTCAAAACGTCCAGCCCACTGCTCCCACACCAAAGGGGCTAGCACTGAAAGCTCTTGCTGGCCAGCACCTGCCCTAGGCAGCCCTTCCACAGCCCCACAAGCACTGGCGCTCTGAGCTTCCTAGCCACAGCACAGTGGGACGTTCCTTCTCGGCACAGCCCACAGCCCAGCTCCGAAATTCAAAACGTCCAGCCACTGCTCCCACACCAAAGGGGCTAGCACTGAAAGCTCTTGCTGGCCATCACCTGCCCTAGGCAGCCCTTCCACAGCCCCACAAGCACTGGCGCTCTGAGCTTCCTAGCCACAGCACAGTGGGGACGTTCCTTCTCGGCACAGCCACAGCCCAGCTCCGAAATTCAAAACGTCCAGCCACTGCTCCCACACCAAAGGGGCTAGCACTGAAAGCTCTTGCTGGCCATCACCTGCCCTAGGCAGCCCTTCCACAGCCCCACAAGCACTGGCGCTCTGAGCTTCCTAGCCACAGCACAGTGGGGACGTTCCTTCTCGGCACAGCCACAGCCCAGCTCCGAAATTCAAAACGTCCAGCCACTGCTCCCACACCAAAGGGGCTAGCACTGAAAGCTCTTGCTGGCCAGCACCTGCCCTAGGCAGCCCTTCCACAGCCCCACAAGCACTGGCGCTCTGAGCTTCCTAGCCACAGCACAGTGGGGGACGTTCCTTCTCGGCACAGCCACAGCCCAGCTCCGAAATTCAAAACGTCCAGCCACTGCTCCCACACCAAAGGGGCTAGCACTGAAAGCTCTTGCTGGCCATCACCTGCCCTAGGCAGCCCTTCCACAGCCCCACAAGCACTGGCGCTCTGAGCTTCCTAGCCACAGCACAGTGGGGACGTTCCTTCTCGGCACAGCCACAGCCCAGCTCCCAAATTCAAAACGTCCAGCCACTGCTCCCACACCAAAGGGGCTAGCACTGAAAGCTCTTGCTGGCCAGCACCTGCCCTAGGCAGCCCTTCCACAGCCCCACAAGCACTGGCGCTCTGAGCTTCCTAGCCACAGCACAGTGGGGACGTTCCTTCTCGGCACAGCCACAGCCCAGCTCCGAAATTCAAAACGTCCAGCCACTGCTCCCACACCAAAGGGGCTAGCACTGAAAGCTCTTGCTGGCCAGCACCTGCCCTAGGCCCTTAGCCCTTCCACAGCCCCACAAGCACTGGCGCTCTGAGCTTCCTAGCCACAGCACAGTGGGGACGTTCCTTCTCGGCACAGCCACAGCCCAGCTCCGAAATCAAAACGTCCAGCCACTGCTCCCACACCAAAGGGGCTAGCACTGAAAGCTCTTGCTGGCCATCACCTGCCCTAGGCAGCCCTTCCACAGCCCCACAAGCACTGGCGCTCTGAGCTTCCTAGCCACAGCACAGTGGGGACGTTCCTTCTCGGCACAGCCACAGCCCAGCTCCGAAATTCAAAACGTCCAGCCACTGCTCCCACACCAAAGGGGCTAGCACTGAAAGCTCTTGCTGGCCATCACCTGCCCTAGGCAGCCCTTCCACAGCCCCACAAGCACTGGCGGCTCTGAGCTTCCTAGCCACAGCACAGTGGGGACGTTCCTTCTCGGCACAGCCACCAAGCCCAGCTCCGAAATTCAAAACGTCCAGCCACTGCTCCCACACCAAAGGGGCTAGCACTGAAAGCTCTTGCTGGCCATCACCTGCCCTAGGCAGCCCTTCCACAGCCCCACAAGCACTGGCGCTCTGAGCTTCCTAGCCCACAGCACAGTGGGGGACGTTCCTTCTCGGCACAGCCACAGCCCAGCTCCGAAATTCAAAACGTCCAGCCACTGCTCCCACACCAAAGGGGCTAGCACTGAAAGCTCTTGCTGGCCAGCACCTGCCCTAGGCAGCCCTTCCACAGCCCCACAAGCACTGGCGCTCTGAGCTTCCTAGCCACAGCACAGTGGGGACGTTCCTTCTCGGCACAGCCACAGCCCAGCTCCGAAATTCAAAACGTCCAGCCACTGCTCCCACACCAAAGGGGCTAGCACTGAAAGCTCTTGCTGGCCATCACCTGCCCTAGGCAGCCCTTCCACAGCCCCACAAGCACTGGCGCTCTGAGCTTCCTAGCCACAGCACAGTGGGGACGTTCCTTCTCGGCACAGCCACAGCCCAGCTCCGAAATTCAAAACGTCCAGCCACTGCTCCCACACCAAAGGGGCTAGCACTGAAAGCTCTTGCTGGCCATCACCTGCCCTAGGCAGCCCTTCCACAGCCCCACAAGCACTGGCGCTCTGAGCTTCCTAGCCACAGCACAGTGGGGACGTTCCTTCTCGGCACAGCCACAGCCCAGCTCCGAAATTCAAAACGTCCAGCCACTGCTCCCACACCAAAGGGGCTAGCACTGAAAGCTCTTGCTGGCCATCACCTGCCCTAGGCAGCCCTTCCACAGCCCCACAAGCACTGGCGCTCTGAGCTTCCTAGCCACAGCACAGTGGGGACGTTCCTTCTCGGCACAGCCAGAGCCCAGCTCCGAAATTCAAAACGTCCAGCCACTGCTCCCACACCAAAGGGGCTAGCACTGAAAGCTCTTGCTGGCCATCACCTGCCCTAGGCAGCCCTTCCACAGCCCCACAAGCACTGGCGCTCTGAGCTTCCTAGCCACAGCACAGTGGGGACGTTCCTTCTCGGCACAGCCACAGCCCAGCTCCGAAATTCAAAACGTCCAGCCACTGCTCCCACACCAAAGGGGCTAGCACTGAAAGCTCTTGCTGGCCATCACCTGCCCTAGGCAGCCCTTCCACAGCCCCACAAGCCACTGGCGCTCTGAGCTTCCTAGCCACAGCACAGTGGGGACGTTCCTTCTCGGGCACAGCCACAGCCCAGCTCCGAAATTCAAAACGTCCAGCCACTGCTCCCACACCAAAGGGGCTAGCACTGAAAGCTCTTGCTGGCCATCACCTGCCCTAGGCAGCCCTTCCACAGCCCCACAAGCACTGGCGCTCTGAGCTTCCTAGCCACAGCACAGTGGGGACGTTCCTTCTCGGCACAGCCACAGCCCAGCTCCGAAATTCAAAACGTCCAGCCACTGCTCCCACACCAAAGGGGCTAGCACTGAAAGCTCTTGCTGGCCATCACCTGCCCTAGGCAGCCCTTCCACAGCCCCACAAGCACTGGCGCTCTGAGCTTCCTAGCCACAGCACAGTGGGGACGTTCCTTCTCGGCACAGCCAGAGCCCAGCTCCGAAATTCAAAACGTCCAGCCACTGCTCCCCACACCAAAGGGGCTAGCACTGAAAGCTCTTGCTGGCCATCACCTGCCCTAGGCAGCCTTCCACAGCCCCACAAGCACTGGCGCTCTGAGCTTCCTAGCCACAGCACAGTGGGGACGTTCCTTCTCGGCACAGCCACAGCCCAGCTCCGAAATTCAAAACGTCCAGCCACTGCTCCCACACCAAAGGGGCTAGCACTGAAAGCTCTTGCTGGCCATCACCTGCCCTAGGCAGCCCTTCCACAGCCCCACAAGCACTGGCGCTCTGAGCTTCCTAGCCACAGCACAGTGGGGACGTTCCTTCTCGGCACAGCCACAGCCCAGCTCCCAAATTCAAAACGTCCAGCCACTGCTCCCACACCAAAGGGGCTAGCACTGAAAGCTCTTGCTGGCCAGCACCTGCCCTAGGCAGCCCTTCCACAGCCCCACAAGCACTGGCGCTCTGAGCTTCCTAGCCACAGCACAGTGGGGACGTTCCTTCTCGGCACAGCCACAGCCCAGCTCCGAAATTCAAAACGTCCAGCCACTGCTCCCACACCAAAGGGGCTAGCACTGAAAGCTCTTGCTGGCCATCACCTGCCCTAGGCAGCCCTTCCACAGCCCCACAAGCACTGGCGCTCTGAGCTTCCTAGCCACAGCACAGTGGGGACGTTCCTTCTCGGCACAGCCAGAGCCCAGCTCCGAAATTCAAAACGTCCAGCCACTGCTCCCACACCAAAGGGGCTAGCACTGAAAGCTCTTGCTGGCCATCACCTGCCCTAGGCAGCCCTTCCACAGCCCCACAAGCACTGGCGCTCTGAGCTTCCTAGCCACAGCACAGTGGGGACGTTCCTTCTCGGCACAGCCAGAGCCCAGCTCCGAAATTCAAAACGTCCAGCCACTGCTCCCACACCAAAGGGGCTAGCACTGAAAGCTCTTGCTGGCCATCACCTGCCCTAGGCAGCCCTTCCACAGCCCCACAAGCACTGGCGCTCTGAGCTTCCTAGCCACAGCACAGTGGGGACGTTCCTTCTCGGCACAGCCACAGCCCCAGCTCCGAAATTCAAAACGTCCAGCCACTGCTCCCACACCAAAGGGGCTAGCACTGAAAGCTCTTGCTGGCCATCACCTGCCCTAGGCAGCCCTTCCACAGCCCCACAAGCACTGGCGCTCTGAGCTTCCTAGCCACAGCACAGTGGGGACGTTCCTTCTCGGCACAGCCACAGCCCAGCTCCGAAATTCAAAAACGTCCAGCCACTGCTCCCACACCAAAGGGGCTAGCACTGAAAGCTCTTGCTGGCCATCACCTGCCCTAGGCAGCCCTTCCACAGCCCCACAAGCACTGGCGCTCTGAGCTTCCTAGCCACAGCACAGTGGGGACGTTCCTTCTCGGCACAGCCACAGCCCAGCTCCGAAATTCAAAACGTCCAGCCACTGCTCCCACACCAAAGGGGCTAGCACTGAAAGCTCTTGCTGGCCATCACCTGCCCTAGGCAGCCCTTCCACAGCCCCACAAGCACTGGCGCTCTGAGCTTCCTAGCCACAGCACAGTGGGGACGTTCCTTCTCGGCACAGCCAGAGCCCAGCTCCGAAATTCAAAACGTCCAGCCACTGCTCCCACACCAAAGGGGCTAGCACTGAAAGCTCTTGCTGGCCAGCACCTGCCCTAGGCAGCCCTTCCACAGCCCCCACAAGCACTGGCGCTCTGAGCTTCCTAGCCACAAGCACAGTGGGGACGTTCCTTCTCGGCACAGCCACAGCCCAGCTCCGAAATTCAAAACGTCCAGCCACTGCTCCCACACCAAAGGGGCTAGCACTGAAAGCTCTTGCTGGCCAGCACCTGCCCTAGGCAGCCCTTCCACAGCCCCACAAGCCACTGGCGCTCTGAGCTTCCTAGCCACAGCACAGTGGGGACGTTCCTTCTCGGCACAGCCACAGCCCAGCTCCGAAATTCAAAACGTCCAGCCACTGCTCCCACACCAAAGGGGCTAGCACTGAAAGCTCTTGCTGGCCAGCACCTGCCCTAGGCAGCCCTTCCACAGCCCCACAAGCACTGGCGCTCTGAGCTTCCTAGCCACAGCACAGTGGGGACGTTCCTTCTCGGCACAGCCACAGCCCAGCTCCGAAATTCAAAACGTCCAGCCACTGCTCCCACACCAAAGGGGCTAGCACTGAAAGCTCTTGCTGGCCATCACCTGCCCTAGGCAGCCCTTCCACAGCCCCACAAGCACTGGCGCTCTGAGCTTCCTAGCCACAGCACAGTGGGGACGTTCCTTCTCGGCACAGCCACAGCCCAGCTCCGAAATTCAAAACGTCAGCCACTGCTCCCACACCAAAGGGGCTAGCACTGAAAGCTCTTGCTGGCCAGCACCTGCCCTAGGCAGCCCTTCCACAGCCCCACAAGCACTGGCGCTCTGAGCTTCCTAGCCACAGCACAGTGGGGACGTTCCTTCTCGGCACAGCCACAGCCCAGCTCCGAAATTCAAAACGTCCAGCCACTGCTCCCACACCAAAGGGGCTAGCACTGAAAGCTCTTGCTGGCCATCACCTGCCCTAGGCAGCCCTTCCACAGCCCCACAAGCACTGGCGCTCTGAGCTTCCTAGCCACAGCACAGTGGGGACGTTCCTTCTCGGCACAGCCACAGCCCAGCTCCGAAATTCAAAACGTCCAGCCACTGCTCCCACACCAAAGGGGCTAGCACTGAAAGCTCTTGCTGGCCATCACCTGCCCTAGGCAGCCCTTCCACAGCCCCACAAGCACTGGCGCTCTGAGCTTCCTAGCCACAGCACAGTGGGGACGTTCCTTCTCGGCACAAGCCAGAGCCCAGCTCCAAATTCAAAACGTCCAGCCACTGCTCCCACACCAAAGGGGCTAGCACTGAAAGCTCTTGCTGGCCATCACCTGCCCTAGGCAGCCCTTCCACAGCCCCCACAAGCACTGGCGCTCTGAGCTTCCTAGCCACAGCACAGTGGGGACGTTTCCTTCTCGGCACAGCCACAGCCCAGCTCCGAAATTCAAAACGTCCAGCCACTGCTCCCACACCAAAGGGGCTAGCACTGAAAGCTCTTGCTGGCCATCACCTGCCCTAGGCAGCCCTTCCACAGCCCCACAAGCACTGGCGCTCTGAGCTTCCTAGCCACAGCACAGTGGGGACGTTCCTTCTCGGCACAGCCACAGCCCAGCTCCGAAATTCAAAACGTCCAGCCACTGCTCCCACACCAAAGGGGCTAGCACTGAAAGCTCTTGCTGGCCAGCACCTGCCCTAGGCAGCCCCTTCCACAGCCCCACAAGCACTGGCGCTCTGAGCTTCCTAGCCACAGCACAGTGGGGACGTTCCTTCTCGGCACAGCCACAGCCCAGCTCCGAAATTCGAAACGTCCAGCCACTGCTCCCTACACCAAAGGGGCTAGCACTGAAAGCTCTTGCTGGCCATCACCTGCCCTAGGCAGCCCTTCCACAGCCCCACAAGCACTGGCGCTCTGAGCTTCCTAGCCACAGCACAGTGGGGACGTTCCTTCTCGGCACAGCCACAGCCCAGCTCCGAAATTCAAACGTCCAGCCACTGCTCCCACACCAAAGGGGCTAGCACTGAAAGCTCTTGCTGGCCATCACCTGCCCTAGGCAGCCCTTCCACAGCCCCACAAGCACTGGCGCTCTGAGCTTCCTAGCCACAGCACAGTGGGGACGTTCCTTCTCGGCACAGCCACAGCCCAGCTCCCAAAATTCAAAACGTCCAGCCACTGCTCCCACACCAAAGGGGCTAGCACTGAAAGCTCTTGCTGGCCATCACCTGCCCTAGGCAGCCCTTCCACAGCCCCACAAGCACTGGCGCTCTGAGCTTCCTAGCCACAGCACAGTGGGGACGTTCCTTCTCGGCACAGCCACAGCCCAGCTCCGAAATTCAAACGTCCAGCCACTGCTCCCACACCAAAGGGGCTAGCACTGAAAGCTCTTGCTGGCCATCACCTGCCCTAGGCAGCCCTTCCACAGCCCCACAAGCACTGGCGCTCTGAGCTTCCTAGCCACAGCACAGTGGGGACGTTCCTTCTCGGCACAGCCACAGCCCAGCTCCGAAATTCGAAACGTCCAGCCACTGCTCCCACACCAAAGGGGCTAGCACTGAAAGCTCTTGCTGGCCATCACCTGCCCTAGGCAGCCCTTCCACAGCCCCACAAGCACTGGCGCTCTGAGCTTCCTAGCCCACAGCACAGTGGGGACGTTCCTTCTCGGCACAGCCACAGCCCAGCTCCGAAATTCAAAACGTCCAGCCACTGCTCCCACACCAAAGGGGCTAGCACTGAAAGCTCTTGCTGGCCATCACCTGCCCTAGGCAGCCCTTCCACAGCCCCACAAGCACTGGCGCTCTGAGCTTCCTAGCCACAGCACAGTGGGGACGTTCCTTCTCGGCACAGCCACAGCCCAGCTCCCAAATTCAAAACGTCCAGCCACTGCTCCCACACCAAAGGGGCTAGCACTGAAAGCTCTTGCTGGCCATCACCTGCCCTAGGCAGCCCTTCCACAGCCCCACAAGCACTGGCGCTCTGAGCTTCCTAGCCACAGCACAGTGGGGACGTTCCTTCTCGGCACAGCCACAGCCCAGCTCCGAAATTCAAAACGTCCAGCCACTGCTCCCACACCAAAGGGGCTAGCACTGAAAGCTCTTGCTGGCCATCACCTGCCCTAGGCAGCCCTTCCACAGCCCCACAAGCACTGGCGCTCTGAGCTTCCTAGCCACAGCACAGTGGGGACGTTCCTTCTCGGCACAGCCACAGCCCAGCTCCGAAATTCAAAACGTCCAGCCACTGCTCCCACACCAAAGGGGCTAGCACTGAAAGCTCTTGCTGGCCATCACCTGCCCTAGGCAGCCCTTCCACAGCCCCACAAGCACTGGCGCTCTGAGCTTCCTAGCCACAGCACAGTGGGGGACGTTCCTTCTCGGCACAGCCACAGCCCAGCTCCGAAATTCAAAACGTCCAGCCACTGCTCCCACACCAAAGGGGCTAGCACTGAAAGCTCTTGCTGGCCATCACCTGCCCTAGGCAGCCCTTCCACAGCCCCACAAGCACTGGCGCTCTGAGCTTCCTAGCCACAGCACAGTGGGGACGTTCCTTCTCGGCACAGCCACAGCCCAGCTCCGAAATTCAAAACGTCCAGCCACTGCTCCCACACCAAAGGGGCTAGCACTGAAAGCTCTTGCTGGCCAGCACCTGCCCTAGGCAGCCCTTCCACAGCCCCACAAGCACTGGCGCTCTGAGCTTCCTAGCCACAGCACAGTGGGGACGTTCCTTCTCGGCACAGCCACAGCCCAGCTCCGAAATTCAAAACGTCCAGCCACTGCTCCCACACCAAAGGGGCTAGCACTGAAAGCTCTTGCTGGCCATCACCTGCCCTAGGCAGCCCTTCCACAGCCCCACAAGCACTGGCGCTCTGAGCTTCCTAGCCACAGCACAGTGGGGACGTTCCTTCTCGGCACAGCCACAGCCCAGCTCCGAAAATTCAAAACGTCCAGCCACTGCTCCCACACCAAAGGGGCTAGCACTGAAAGCTCTTGCTGGCCAGCACCTGCCCTAGGCAGCCCTTCCACAGCCCCACAAGCACTGGCGCTCTGAGCTTCCTAGCCACAGCACAGTGGGGACGTTCCTTTCTCGGCACAGCCACAGCCCAGCTCCGAAATTCAAAACGTCCAGCCACTGCTCCCACACCAAAGGGGCTAGCACTGAAAGCTCTTGCTGGCCATCACCTGCCCTAGGCAGCCCTTCCACAGCCCCACAAGCACTGGCGCTCTGAGCTTCCTAGCCACAGCACAGTGGGGGACGTTCCTTCTCGGCACAGCCACAGCCCAGCTCCGAAATTCAAAACGTCCAGCCACTGCTCCCACACCAAAGGGGCTAGCACTGAAAGCTCTTGCTGGCCATCACCTGCCCTAGGCAGCCCTTCCACAGCCCCACAAGCACTGGCGCTCTGAGCTTCCTAGCCACAGCACAGTGGGGACGTTCCTTCTCGGCACAGCCACAGCCCAGCTCCGAAATTCAAAACGTCCAGCCACTGCTCCCACACCAAAGGGGCTAGCACTGAAAGCTCTTGCTGGCCATCACCTGCCCTAGGCAGCCCTTCCACAGCCCCACAAGCACTGGCGCTCTGAGCTTCCTAGCCACAGCACAGTGGGGACGTTCCTTCTCGGCACAGCCACAGCCCAGCTCCGAAATTCAAAACGTCCAGCCACTGCTCCCACACCAAAGGGGCTAGCACTGAAAGCTCTTGCTGGCCATCACCTGCCCTAGGCAGCCCTTCCACAGCCCCACAAGCACTGGCGCTCTGAGCTTCCTAGCCACAGCACAGTGGGGGACGTTCCTTCTCGGCACAGCCACAGCCCAGCTCCGAAATTCAAAACGTCCAGCCACTGCTCCCACACCAAAGGGGCTAGCACTGAAAGCTCTTGCTGGCCATCACCTGCCCTAGGCAGCCCTTCCACAGCCCCACAAGCACTGGCGCTCTGAGCTTCCTAGCCACAGCACAGTGGGGACGTTCCTTCTCGGCACAGCCACAGCCCAGCTCCGAAATTCAAAACGTCCAGCCACTGCTCCCACACCAAAGGGGCTAGCACTGAAAGCTCTTGCTGGCCATCACCTGCCCTAGGCAGCCCTTCCACAGCCCCACAAGCACTGGCGCTCTGAGCTTCCTAGCCACAGCACAGTGGGGACGTTCCTTCTCGGCACAGCCACAGCCCAGCTCCGAAATTCAAAACGTCCAGCCACTGCTCCCACACCAAAGGGGCTAGCACTGAAAGCTCTTGCTGGCCATCACCTGCCCTAGGCAGCCCTTCCACAGCCCCCACAAGCACTGGCGCTCTGAGCTTCCTAGCCACAGCACAGTGGGGACGTTCCTTCTCGGCACAGCCACAGCCCAGCTCCGAAATTCAAAACGTCCAGCCACTGCTCCCACACCAAAGGGGCTAGCACTGAAAGCTCTTGCTGGCCATCACCTGCCTAGGGCAGCCCTTCCACAGCCCCACAAGCACTGGCGCTCTGAGCTTCCTAGCCACAGCACAGTGGGGACGTTCCTTCTCGGCACAGCCACAGCCCAGCTCCCAAATTCAAAACGTCCAGCCACTGCTCCCACACCAAAAGGGGCTAGCACTGAAAGCTCTTGCTGGCCATCACCTGCCCTAGGCAGCCCTTCCACAGCCCCACAAGCACTGGCGCTCTGAGCTTCCTAGCCACAGCACAGTGGGGACGTTCCTTCTCGGCACAGCCACAGCCCAGCTCCGAAATTCAAAACGTCCAGCCACTGCTCCCACACCAAAGGGGCTAGCACTGAAAGCTCTTGCTGGCCATCACCTGCCCTAGGGCAGCCCTTCCACAGCCCCACAAGCACTGGCGCTCTGAGCTTCCTAGCCACAGCACAGTGGGGACGTTCCTTCTCGGCACAGCCACAGCCCAGCTCCGAAATTCAAAACGTCCAGCCACTGCTCCCACACCAAAGGGGCTAGCACTGAAAGCCTCTTGCTGGCCATCACCTGCCCTAGGGCAGCCCTTCCACAGCCCCACAAGCACTGGCGCTCTGAGCTTCCTAGCCACAGCACAGTGGGGACGTTCCTTCTCGGCACAGCCAGAGCCCAGCTCCCGAAATTCAAAACGTCCAGCCACTGCTCCCACACCAAAGGGGCTAGCACTGAAAGCTCTTGCTGGCCATCACCTGCCCTAGGCAGCCCTTCCACAGCCCCACAAGCACTGGCGCTCTGAGCTTCCTAGCCACAGCACAGTGGGGACGTTCCTTCTCGGCACAGCCACAGCCCAGCTCCGAAATTCAAAACGTCCAGCCACTGCTCCACACATCCACAAAGGGGCTAGCACTGAAGAGCTCTTGCTGGCCATCACCTGCCCTAGGCACAGACCCTTCCCACAGCCCCA